>NC_069389.1:73962014-74270966 GCF_027475565.1 Acinonyx jubatus | reverse complement strand
TTTACTTGGCTATGGGACTATAAATAATTTGACATTTATTGAATGTTTACTCTAGCAAAAGAACTGTGCTAGGCAAATTTTCATCACAGTAGTGCAAAGTGGGTATTAATAAACAATTTTATCCCTAAGAACTGTGAACATCAAGGTTAAATTATTTGTCCAAGTGCACAGAGCAGAATCGGAGTCCAAAGTTTATGTTAACAACATTTCCTATTCTTTTCCTTTGTATATTCCATCTCTCAACTTGACCGGAAGCCACACATAATCTTGCCACCCCTCTAAACACTGCCAAGACTTTCCCTTGCCATTGCTGCTGTTTTCCTGCTGATGCTAGAAGCTTCATAAATGCAGGCTAATTTGGACACTTTTAAACAAAGTTGCTTCAGCCTGTAATTTCTTTAATGCCAGCACTTAGGCCCTAATTACTAAGACACAGTAGGTGCACTGACAAGAGTACAAAGTGACAGCTGACAACAAGGGAGAAGACAAAATATCTATAAAAAGCAGACACAGGAACTATTACATGACAGCAGACTGGGACCATGAGCCTCCCCTGGTACTCTCCCTGTGAATTCCTCTCCAACTAAACACTGACAGGGAAGAACAGAACAGCTGTCCACCCCTTTTCTCCATGACTATTTTCTATTCAAAAGCACCTGAATAAAAAGGGAGAGCATTTCTCCAGTCCCTTCAGTTTTCTCTTTACTCCATGATCACCTTTCTTTGTAAAGGTGCCTATATAAAAGGCCAAGGCAATTTTCAGCACTCAGCAATTGTTAACAAATTTCAGGTGGTTTCCTAAGGCATCTTCTTAAAGCATTATCCTGTTTTTCAAACTACTTTTCAGCAGAGAACTCTTACTCCTTCTTCAAGGACAAGGTCTATTCTCTTATGCTCTTGCTGAACACCCAAGGAATGTGTGTAAGGAAATGCACAGCCACCCTCGAAGATGGTGGCATTATCCCTGTTTTATAGCTGACGCAACTAAGATTCCAGGTTTCCAAGGTCACACATATGGTAAGTTTTGTCTAACTTCATGTTCTTTCCAACAATATGAGGTCTTCTCAAAGAACTTCTATTTGTTATTATTTGAAGATATTAGATTCCACAGTCACTCAGTGCCTTCTATAGCCCATCTTGTTAATCTTATTTACTATTCACAACAGTCCTAGAAGGCAGTTATTATTAAACTCAATTGACATGGTTCCGAGCATCAAAGAAGACTGCTAATTAGTTGAAAGTTACACAGGGTGTAAACTCATATCTTTTGCACTAAATCATGTGGTTTCCTCACAATTTAAACTGTCTCCAGAACGTTAAAAATATCTCCAGCATAGCATATATCATCATTTTACTCCACAATTATTTATTAGAGTTGTCTTGCACAAGTTCTAGAGCATAAAATCCTCAGAAGGAGACACTGTATTATATCTAATATTTATATTTTTCATTTCCACTGTAATATATGAGATGGCTCACTACATGAAATTTATATGTGAACAAAGGACTCAGAGTCAGATTGGCCTCAAGCCTCAGTTCCAGCATTTCCATGAAGGCTTAGGGTAGTTATTGAACCAGCTGGAGCTTCAAAGATTTTTTAAAATTAGGGTTCAATAATAGCATCTACTTCAGAGTATTGTTCAGAGTATTGGGAGGATTAAATGAGAAAATGCACGTGACGCATGTAGCATAGTATCTAGCACGGAGTAATCCCACAATAAATATTAGTGGCTATTATTCTTCTTATCATAGAGGTCATTCACCTCAGAAACTACTTCTTTTAGCCCTATAGCTGTCTGCCCTATAAAGATTTCCAAGATGAGGCACAGTTGAGAATATCTCTCCCATGTTCCTGTTGCATCTTAATCCACACTACTACTAGGATGAACATGACTACTGCTGCTGCTAGTACTACAACTACTACTACACATATTTTAATGTCTATCCCCCATGCTGCAAGAATCATTCCCCTGGGCAGGAACCACCATATTCGATTTTGTAACCATCATCATCTAAAAATGCCTTAACATGCTTGCATAAATCCCTTTGCCTGAAATACCCTTTACTATCTTCTCTATCTGGAAAATCCCTTATCATTCTTCGGAAACAAAATTGTTACTTCCAATGATGAGGTGTCAATAACTGTCTCAGAAAAAGTTATAATGCTCACAGCACTTTTTTCACACGTTGGCTGTAGTACTTACCAAACTACAGTATAATTTATTCATTCATCTACATGCCTGTCTCTCTAACTAGGCTGTAAACTTTTGTATGTCAAGAATCCTACTTTATTCATTGTTTTAGGTTCAGCCCAAGCAGAACATAACATAGGGCAGATACTCAAGAACTATTTATCTGAATGTATTGCTGTTGAAAAAATAAAGCAAAATTACATAATGCATTTGTTAATTGGACTTTGAAATATTATCAAGCAAGCAGGCTTCAGGTCACCTTTTATGAATTGTTATGACTACTCTAATATACAGAAGGGAATTTTGAGAGGAATTCACATCTTCATGTGTTTGAAGGTTTAACAGGAAAGTACATATATGGACAGATATTTGGATTTAGAGCAAATAATATTTTTTCTTCTTGTCTTGAATTGCTTAGAAAGCATAACCATTTAAAAATTCAGTATAATCATAAATAATATTCCATGGGAGTAGATTTTAAAAAGAGATAGAGATTTATATCATTTCCCCCTTGAGTAAAAGATTTACAGTATAGAAAGAAGACTGGAAATGGGAAACAAAGGGGAAAGGAAAATGCAGAAAAAAAGATAAAGATGGGAAATGGGTTTGGTTTGTATTTAAAAACTAAAATGGGAAATATATATAGGTCATCTTAAATTTGGACTGCAAAGTTTTCTAGCTTCTATCTAAGACTCTTCAGCCTGAAAACTTTCATAAGTACTAAATTTATACCAATGAAGACAATGCCCTATATTATTTTTCTTTGAGAAAATAATTCTCTATTTCCTTCTTCCATTTCTTGGTGATGTGGGTGCAAATAAAATGAAAATTTGAAATGTTAAGAAAACTTTAAAACATTATTTTTTGTCCCATCTCATAGTTATACATTGAAAAGTGATCAGTCTGACACAGTGAGTTAAAACGGAGGGCATTTTGATCTTGAACTAACATTCAGCAATTAAAATCTTCTACTAAATCAATATAGTCATGTTTTAGGAAAATGTCAATTTTACCTGCTGGCTTTATTCACATTAGGATTTTCAGCAACTATGAATGAAACTGCAGCTTTGCACACAGATATTTTGATTGTCCTTGCTACAGTCTGCACAGGGGCTGGCTGCATGACACTAATGCAAATGTACATGGATTCATTACAACTTATCACTTCTTTTCATTGGAAAGTAAAAATAATGGATAAAACTTTTAATAATTCACTCAAGCTTAGATATATAAAAACATGTAATGCTTAAATACACAGTTAAGCCAATGTGAAAATGAGCAGTTAAGGCTATAGATACATGGATTACATTTGACCTACTGAGTGACAACAGACTTTCAACCAGTGAGACTAATACACATTCACGGATTAATGCCTTGAATTATCAATGCAGTATTTGTTAACCAGTCTTTCTTGTTAAAGAAAAGTTAATTATATCTATAAAGTATTTCTCTCTCTGATCTTGGGATGCTCATTCTGATTTCAAGAAAACAAAACTAAACCTGAATAAAATATTATACCTAATTTAGAACATCAGCATCCTTTCAAATGCAGAGTTAAACACATAGCCAAATAGGACTAATTTTGCCAAGTACAGTAGGAAAAAAATAGAACAAAATCAAGGCTATAGGTACAATTTTCATTGCCTAAAATTTTGAGGACCTGCTCCCATTTTCAGTACTGAAAACAAGGGCTATGAAGGAAACACTCAACAAAACTAAAACGTAACCAATGGAATGGGAGATATTTGCCAATGACATATCAGATAAATGGTTAGTATCCAAAATCTATAAAGAAATTATCAAATGCAACACGCAAAAAGCCAATAACCCAGGGAAGAAATGGGCAGGACATGAATAGACACTTTTCCAAAGAAGACATCCAAATGACTAACAGACACATGAAAAGATGCTCAATGTCGCTCATCACTGGGGAAATACAAATCAAGACCACAATGAGATACCACCTCACACCTGTCAGCATGGCTAAAATTAACAACTCAGGAAACAACAGATGTTGACGAGGATGAGAAAGGAGAAAATGTTTGCACTGCTGGTGGGAATGCAAACTGGTGCAACCACTCTGGAAAACAATATGGAGGTTCCTCAAAAAATTCAAAACAGAACTACCCTACGACCCAGAAATTTAACTACTATTTATCCAAAGATATAAAAATGCTGATTCAAAGGGGCACATGCACCCTAATGTTTAGAGCAACACTATGAACAATAGACAAATTATGGAAAGAGCCCAAATGTCCATCGACTAATGCGTGGATAAGGAAGAAACGAAATATTATTTGGAGATCAAAAATAACGACATCCTGCCATTTACAACAACATGGATGGAACGAAAGTATTATACTAAGCAAAATTAAGTCACAATCAGAGAAAGACAAATACCATATGATTTCACTCATATGTGGAATTTAAGAAACAAAATAGATGAGAACATACGGGAAGGGAAGGAAAAATAAGATAAAAACAGAGAGGGAGGCAAACCATAAGAGACTCTGAAATACAGTGGACAAACTGAGGGTTGCTGGAGGGGAGGTGGGTGGGGAAATGGGCTAAATAGGTGATGGGCATTAAGGAGGGCACTTGTTGGGACGAGCACTGGGTATTGTATATACGTAATGAATCACTGGGTTCTACTCCTGAAACTAATACTACACTTTATGTTAATTGACTTGAATTTAAATAAATGAATTTTTTAAAAGTACCATATACTTTGTGAAATAATGCAGTGTAGAAAGAGTATATTTCAATAAAATCTTCTTTCAGTATGTTAAAAAAATAAAGTTCCAGTTAATATACTATTAACTAACTAACATAAATAAATAAATAAATAAATAAATAAATAAATAAATAAAGGCTAAGCAAAGGTAAAGAGTTCAGCATTGATATACTCCATGCTAACAGAGAATATTGGTTTGGAGTTTTAAGGGATCATAAATCTCCCCAATTCTTGCATTTGTCTAATTTTGTATTATGTAAGCTAATTTAAAAGAAATATGTATGCCCTGAACATTTCTCAACTGAGGAAGTTAGTCAGAAAATAACTTGAACCAAACACCCAATGGTTTTGTGAAGGGAACAAAACAAAATAGATGACATGTTTCCTACCCTCAGGAAGATAGAAACCGTTGAGGATACTAAAGATAGCATTTGAAAGTAACTCAAGAGCATTTAGAAAACAAAAGACACACCTTGATAAAATGCGTATTAAGAAAATGAAAGGCTCCACTCAGGCATAGTTAGCTCTCCTCAGTATTCTCAAAGCTAGTATCAAGAATAATTAGAAGTAGTAAACAAGATTGTGAAGGAAGTAAGTGCTATGATTAGTTGAGTGAGAGACATCAGGTATTTCATTTGGGGAAATGGTATATGACAGGAACAGGAGCAGACCAACCAAAGATGGGCCATTTTGACTTGAAGATTTTGAATTAAAAGCAATTAAAACTGAGCAGATTCAGGAAAAGCTCCCCCTTCATTGTCTAAATTTAATCGGAAAATAGAGCTCATACCAAGAAGAAAGCTATTAAGAGATTCCTCTTTACCTAAGAATCTTATATGCATAACTGAGAAAACTTTGTTTTCCAAACAACTCTCACCTTCTTGCCAATGGTCTTCCTCCCTTTGCATCCCAGACACCTATCCCTCTACTTAACTCAGGATATCATATAAGCCTCATGTTGCCTATCTTTGGAATTTCATGTCTGCATGGAATCCCTGTATGTATTAAACTAAATTTGATTTTTTTTCTTGTTACTCTGTCTCACGTCAATTATTTTAATGCAGCTATAAGGACATCGAAGGGCAAAGAAAATTATTTGTCCCCGACATAACTCATATGCACAAGTGAACACAATCAGACTGGCACTGCTGAAGCAACAGCACAGTTCAAATATACTGAACACTGATTTTGAAAATGATGGGGATTATTGAACTAGTAGATAACAATGACAGATAGAAATAGAAACATGTGAGGAAATGTTAATTTTTATTGTGATAATCCATAGTGCTATTGGCACTTTTCATGTAAAACAAATATTATAATTTTCTAAAGTTCATACAATAGGCATACATTTAAATGTTTTACACAAACTAATATTTATGAAAACCTGAACTTCTAAATTAAGAGTTAAAAGAGAAGGATCAATAATATTCAGCTAAAAGCTGCAAGATTGAATGAATCTTGAAACTTTCAGCAATATCTGTTTGCTAAAGATGGAGGCGTCTTCTCTTCCATATCAGACATTTACTTTAAAAGTGAGAATTTGGAAATATTACATTCTACTTTTATTTTGAAAGTATACAACTTGGAAATATTATATTCCTGTCATTGATTTATCTTTAGCCTATGTCTTCTACTCACAATAGTTAAAGCCAATTCCTGAGTCTTTTTCTTCTTTTTTTATTTGCCATTAACCTTAGTCTTCTCCATTCTCAAGGGTAACTTTTATTACATTAGGTATATGTAGTTTTATAACAGACATCGACAGAAAGAAAATTCTATAAATTATAATACAGGGTTCACTTTTTTCCTGAGAAAACCAAACCAACTGATACTTATACTAACATTTCATACATTTACTACATGGTACTTAGAATTAAGGAATTCAATATTCAAAAATGAAGAAAAAACACACATAGCCAAATTTAAGCCACAAAGTATGAATAGTACTAAAACAAGCCATCAGAAGATCTATATTCAAAATCAGACTCGTAATTCCTAACTTTATAACCTTAATTAGATACATTTCTGGCCCACAGTTTCTTTTTCTACAAAATAAGACTGCTATGCTAAGTGTTAGCCAGATCACAGATTCTACAGGGAAGTTGAACAGGTGGTAATGGTGTCAAAGATATTGACCCTGTTCTCTGCAAACAAATGACAAAGAATTGACAAAATCCCTGAACTAAAAAATATCTGCTGCTATAATAAGCAGACATTATTGATACTGACAAAAATGATCACAAGAACTGGCATATATAGCATGTGGTAGGCACAATTTCAAACACTTTACATATATTAACTTGAGTGTCACAATAAACCTAAGGGGTAGATACTATACTTATCTCCATTTTACAGATGAAGAGATTGAGATATTAGGTATCTTACACAAAGTCATACCAATTATAAAGTGGTAGAAGTGAGTTTTAAACCTAAGGAGTCTGGCTCCAGATCCTCTTTCTTAATTCTACTTCTGCAACCAACCCAGCCCTATTTGTTAGTGGGCCTTTAACTTTTTACCATGACCTCTTGCTAATAAGCATACAAGTAAAAATAAAGCAAGTGAAATTCACCAATTTTTATTCCAACATAAAGGGCTAGTTTAGCAGAGAAATGCAGGATAATCAACATTTCATTTTTATCATCAAAGCCAATGATATGTTTGGCTTCACTCAACAACAATAACAATTATTACTAATATTAAAGGAATCCAGTTTTTCAAACTGAGGGTGATTAATGTGTCTTCCATGAACTCATTATTAGTGATTAGCATTTCTTTCCTTATGGAAGGAATCATTAAAATGGGTTACTTCTCCCTAATACAATTGCCCTTTATTCCCCATATCAAAAAACCTACTCAGTACATTATGGCAGATAATAGGAGCAAAATAGATTTTAGGTTTTCTCCTCTCCTTTTGTGATAAATAATAGTCAATTCACACATTCTAAACAGAAATGCCACAGAAGTTAAAGGCTAATATATATTAATTACTATCTTTACTGAGGTACCGCATAGAAACTTTTTCAGAGTATAACTATCTTTATGGATTGGCAAAATACACAACAGAAATCACAATAACTAGAAGCTATGGATGTCCTTTAAGGAAAAAACATGTGCTTCCCCTGTAAGTGCTGTCATTTAACTATGTATATAGCATCCCACAATTTAATCTGATAAAAACTAAGTCTGACTTAGTGGACAATGACATTTATAATAAGAGGATGAATTACACAAATGATAGTTGGTTTCCTACCTTAGACATATTAGCAATAAATTCACCATCTTACCTTTAATGTTTATGCTATCTATTGAAATATCTTTTCAAAGCAGGAATATTAAAGCATGACATTTAATATAATCAAAATGATCACAATCATCAGATGAAATGAGTAAATCTATCAAAGCATATATGACATTGAAGACTGTTAAGAAAATGGAGATGATATCAAGGTGGGGATATGAATACAGCATTGCTTACAGGAAGGGTAATGATGTATCAAGGTCTTCTGAAGACCCATGAAACTCACAAACTCTCAGGAAATGAAGAATAGCTGTGTTCAGAGCTTTGAGACTCTGAGACACATCTATAATCATTAGTAACCAAAAGGGTCTCATGATTGCTATACTTCATGCAAACTTTAATAGGACTAAATATTTCAGTGAAAATTTTGTGGGGGAAATAAAAACAAGGTACAGGAGGATACTGGAGGGTATACATTAATTTGCTAAATGTGATTCAGATACCTAAATTAAAAGGTCATTTATACCATGGGATAACAGGTATAGGGGAATACAATATGAAAAATATAACCTAGACTTTTCTCATACACTGAGGCCAAAGAATTCTGAGGGGATAATTTCACAATACTTACATAAGTTCTAGATATCACAACCATAGCACCTCTGAGGATATTGTAGGGGCCAAGGGCAGGTGGCCCAAAGATGGACCACTTTTGCATGAAGATTATTTTGAGTTACAAGCAATCAAAACCCAGTAGATTCTGAAAAAACTCTTTATTATCCCCCTAAACTGCCTGACTGTATGAGGAAGAGAGCTATTAACAAAGATTCCTCTTTACCTAAGAAACTTATCTGCATAGCAGGGCAACTTTGTTTTTCAAATATCTCCTCTCACTTTCTTGTTAATGGTCTTCCTCCCCTTTTCATCCAGACACCTACCCCTCTTTAGCTCAGGATATCAAATAAGCCTCTTGTTGCCTGACTATCTTTGGAATTCTGCTTCTGATTAGATTCCCTATATGTATGAAATTAGATTTGATTTTCTTTTATTTATCTGCATCATGTCAAGTTGATTCTTAGTGCAGCTAGAAGACCTTGGCAGGCAAAGGAAATTCCTCCTCTCCAACAATGCGTAAGTTTAAAATATTTCTCCACATGCAGTTGACCCTTGAATAGTGCAGGGATTACGGGTGCCCACCTTTACCCCCTGCACAACCAAAATCTATGTACAACAACTGACTTCCCAAAACCATTACTAATAGACTACTGTTGGCCAGAAAGAAGCCTTACTGATAAAATAGTCAACACAAACAATAGCCAAAGTATGGAAAGAACCCAAATGTCCATCAATGGATGAATAGATAAAGAAGATGTGGTATACATACACAATAGAGTATTACTTGGCAATCAAAAAGAATAAAATCTTACCATTTGCAGCTATGTGGATGGAACTAGAGGGTATTATGCAAAGCAAAATTAGTCAGAGAAAGACAAATATCATATGACTTCACTCATATGAGGACTTTAAGACACAGATGAACATAAAGCAAGGGAAGCAAAAACAATATAAGAACATGGAGGGGGACAAAACATAAGAGACTCTTAAATATGGAGAACAGAGGGTTACTGGAGGGTTTCTAGGAGGGGGGATGGGCTAAATGGTTAAAGGGCATTAGGAATCTACTCCTAAAATCATTGTTGCACCATATGCTAATTAATTTTGATGTAAATTTAAAAAATAAAATTTAAAAACAAACAAACAATAAACATTAATACGTGCAAAGGACTGAGAAAATGCATGTTCCCTGCCATTATGGAATCAGAATGACAACTCCAAATAAAGAATTATCTGTCTCCAGGTATGCTGTTTCGAAGGGACACATGCACCCCCATGTTTATAGCAGCACTATCAACAATAGCCAAAGTATGGAAAGAGCCCAAATGTCCATCGGTGGATGAATGGATAAAGAAGATGTGGTACACACACACACACACACACACACACACACACACACACACAATGGAGTATTACTTGGCAATCAAAAAGAATGAATGAAATCTTGCCATTTGCAACTACATGAATGGAACTGGAGGGTATTATGCTAAGTGAAATTAGTCAGAGAAAAGACAAAAATCATATGACTTCATTCATATGAGGACTTTAAGAGACAAAACAGATGAACATAAGGGAAGGGAAATAAAAATAATATAAAAACAGGGAGGGGGACAAAACAGAAGAGACTCAAAAATATGGAGAATAAACTGAGGATTACTGGAGGGGTTGTGGGAGGGGGGATGGGCTAAATGGGTAAGGGGCACTAAGGAATCTACTCCTGAAATCATTGTTGCACTATATGCTAACTAATTTGGATGTAATTTTAAAAAATAAAAAAAAAGAATTATCTGTCTCCAAAATATATATATATAAATATAATATATATTTATATTATATTTATATATATATAAATAAATTTATATAAATATATATATTTCTTTCTACTCATAGGTTGATATTATACGGCTTTAATTTTAAAGGATTATAATATGCCTTAATATCTTATAGGGTAACCTCTTCTCCTTTGCTCTTCCTTTATCTGGATTTTTCTGGATGTTTTTTCTTCCTTCTTCCAAATTAAATTTATAATTAAGATGTCTGGTTGTAGAAAATGATTTTATTGATATTTTTGTTAGGGATACAATAAATTTATGAATTCATAAAAATAGTCAACACATATTTTGTATAAGTATTATATACTGCACTTTTACAATAAAGTGAGTTAGAGAAAAGAAAATGTTATTAAATAAATCATAAGGAAAAGAAAATACATTTACAGTACTGTAGTGTAAGCAATTTGCACTAAGTGAATCCACACAGTTCAAACCTGTGTTGTTCAAGGGTAAACTGTACTATATCAACAGGAATGGAGTAGTCATATTGTTCAAGGGTAAACAGCCACACTTACATCAGACAAACTAGATTTTAAAATGATGACTCTAACAAGAGATGAATAAAGGCATTATATCATAATTAAGGGGTCTATCCATCAAGAAGACCTAATTGTAAGTATTTATGCCCCCAATGTGAAACTCCAAATATATAAGTCAGTTAATCACAAACATAAGCAAACTTACTGATAATAATACTGTAATTGTAGGTGACTTTAATAATCCACTTACAATAGACAGATCATCTAAGCAGAAAATCAATAGGGAAACAACAGCTCTGAATGACACATTGGACTAGATGGACTTAATTGATATATTCAGAATTTTTCATCCTAAAATAGCAGGATACCCATTCTTCTTGACTACACATGGAACATTCTGTTTCTGTCCTGTTGATATAGTACAGTTTACCCACATCACACCCCAAAATCTTTCTTTTGTCTTTAGCTGAAGATGGTAAGGTGGCCTGTGCCAAGGGGGATTTCTCCCCAGGTAAGGTGAGATATACATGTTAATAAAACTGTTTAATTTTCTCCTATTAATCTTTTTTTTTTCAAAAAATTTTTAATGTTTATTTTTGAAGGAGAGACAGAGTGCAAGTGGGGGAGGTACAAAGACAGAGGGAGACACAGAGTCCGAAGCAGGCTCCAGGCTCTGAGCTGTCGTCACAGAACCCAATGCAGGCCTCAAACTCATAGACCACAAGATCATGACATGAGTGGAAGTTGGATGCTTAAATGATTGACCCACCCAGACACCCCTCCTATTAATCTTTTATTAAAGGGGTCTCAGGCAAAAACCTAGAAGGGTAGAGGAAAAATTATTTTTCCTCCCCTATACTATTTATCCATTACATGTCAATATTAGGCCTTTAGAACAATAGTTATTATAAACATCTGCTTAAAGATGACAAAGGTGAAAAAAAGAAAGCGTTGCCACATAACAACAGAAACTCTTGTTTAGGTGGCAGGTAAAAAATTTGTTCAAAAAATATACTGCATGTCTAGATGATAGGCAAGTTTTAGATAAGAAAATAAGACAATGTTCCAGCTTTTCTTTATTGGCTTTGTTTTGTGACTTTACAGTTTGGAGTATGACTTTGTAAATCAAATTGTGGATATCTAAGTTCAGTACTGAATATCAAAAATACATTAAGGTCAACATAACTACCAATGATATTGAAATATCCACACAATTATGTCTTATCCAAATGCAGAGCATATATACATGGTCATTGAGAATGATAATAATTATAGCAATTTAAACTAAAGATCTATTAAAGATCTATTAAATAAGAATTGTGACTATGACCACTAAATTTTTTTACCTAACACACACTCTAAGGAAATATTTAATGAACACGTGGTTGTTACTAAGAAAGACAGTGAGAAAAATATGGCCTTATCAATTGGACAATTTCTTTAAAAATGTGACAGTATTGTCAGTGAGAATTCAGCCATCTAGTCAATTTATGTCAATATTTTACTGACAAAAATGCCCTAATAGAATCCTTGACCTTCAATAGAGTTTAAATGTATCAAGCACAAATCATTAATGATTTTTCAAAAATCACACAATAGCAATTTTTACATTTTACAAGGTCATTTTTCAGAAGCATAAATGGATAAAGGCTTCATTCTGTAAAATTGCTAACATAACTTTTATTAAATTGTATAAAATTAAAATTAATAAGGTCAATCATATTTCATATTTTCTTTACTAGCATTAAAAACTATATGACAAAAATAATTTAAATCAAAAATGGTCATTTCTACATTTCTGACCATCATACTCCACTGTGAATGAAGTCATGAGCATGTAACTTAATATGAAATCTTAGAAATCTAGAGAATAAGTACAATAGAAACAATTAAATTAATAATCTGTGGTTTTAAACAGCTTTTCTCCTTTTCCGAGGCAAATTACTTATATAGGACTATCTGCTTTAAGTTTGGATTTTATAAGGATGCCCAACTTTTACAATTTTTTTTCACTAACTAAAATCCTAGACTCAGAAAACATACTCTTCGGTTATTAACTGTTTTAACCAATATAAGAACATATTCAAATGATCTTTACAGAAAGCTAAGTCAGCATATTTCATTCATCAATTGTCTCCCTTGCAAACTGTGAGGTATGTGTTTATAGCTATAATGAATTATACATTAACAAAATTTGCCAATTTTCCGTAATGAATCAGTCCCAATTTTATTTCAAAATGTGGCTGAAAATATCCAGTGAGAGCAGTTCAACTATAGAATAACCTGCCAAACCCTTATCTCCAGACCAGATTGCTTTTGTGGGTCTCAGACCATATGCTTTTCTAGTTACTGAACATCTCCAGCTGAGTCTTATACTCTGCAGGATCCATAGTTCATTCTTTATCCTACCAAACCTTATATCTTGTCTGTATTATCTCAGTGACTGGCACCCCAGATACCTCCAATAGCCCTAAACTCCACAGAATTCCAATCTGGCTTCCATCCATACCAACTCTTAGAAAATACTTATGTTCAGACCACAAATATTCTCCATGCTCCCAAACAAATCTAAAAGATTTTTTGCTGTCTTCATCCAATTTAACTTCTTAGCATTATTCTATATGATCAAATCAGTCATTTCTTCCTGAAATATTTTCTCCTCTTGGCTTTTATGATGGCACATTTTCTTCATTTTGCTACTTCTTTTGCTGGCACTTCATTCATAGACTCTTCTCTTCTATTGGCCCTTGAAATGTTGGTGTTGCCCAGAGATTAATCCTGGCCCTCTTCTTCTTCTTCTTCTTTTTTTTTTTTTTTTTTTTTTTTTTTTTGTGTGTGTGTGTGTGTGTGTCTGCAATCCTTTACGTAATTTTATCCATTTTCATGGTATTAAATCCCATATGCATGCAGATGAAGTCCCACAGTCTCTTTCAAACCCAGATATTCTTCTGAGCTCCAATTTTCCACATACAGCTACCTATAGGACACAGCCACTAACCTATCTTATATCTCAAACTCAGTAGGTCTGAAATCTAATTTTTTTATTTTCCCATTCTTCCCCATCTTACTAAGTAGCACCATCATCCATCCCATGAGAATTATATTCAACTTCTCTTTCCACCCTTCTTCTCTGTCTGTCACCTCCCCAAGTTAAAGGTCGTTAATAATTTTAATTTCACTTTCTAAATATTTACCTCACTCCTTTATATTGCCACTGCCACTACCCTGGTTCAAGGTATTAAAATCTCTAGACTATTATTAAAAAGCCTCCTAAATGTTTTCCCATCAATCTTTCATCTTCCTACAGAAAATGATCATTCAAAAATGCAATCTGATCATATTGTTCCAAACCCCTAATTAAAAAAATCCATTAAAGTTTAACCACAGGTCACACTAAAAATGTCCTATACTAGTTGACTCCCACATGTTATCTCCCCCCTGTCCTTCATACCACATTCTGCAAGAAAATATTTTATGCCTTTCTCCCAAACGTGTTGTTTTGTCATATCTACCCTTGTTCATGCAGATTCATCTGCCCTGAATACCCTTCTATTTTTGGAAAAAATCTGCATATAACTCAAGTTATATGTTTTTTTCTATGAAAATATCTGGACTCATTTTTAATTATTCTTCAATAATAATAATATTATTCTTTCATAGCTCTTTACAGCAGTTACCCCATTGTGGTATAGTAATTACTTTATGTATAGCAGATACTTTATGTATCTACCTCTCTTTTGAAAAATAATGAGTTCCTCAAGGGACATAAAACAACTTATTTATCTTAGTATATCTAACTGCCAAGAGCATGGTGGCCTGAGATACAACACTCTTTCCAGAGAAGGCCTACTGCCTTCCTTTACCAGTAAACCTATATAGTAGGAGGTGCTTCACCCTCTGTATTAGCACTGAATACCCTATCAAGTGTCTTGAGTCTTGTCACACATTGGTGTGATATCATCAATGTCAAATAAAATGCAAAGAGTTTTCATTTTTGTAAATTCTTTATAGAGATATGTAAATCATTCACTTAAAACAACAGATTCCATCTGTTTTCTCTATCATAAAGTCAATCTAGCTTGCTTGCATTCCAATGCGTCTTAAGAGAGAAAGAACATAACAGAGTTGCAGCTAACACAGAAATAACTGCACAGCACCTTGCATTCAACCATGGAACCAGTCATGACATGAACATTGTTCATTAACTGAATTGTATCAACCAACATTGTGCTCCAGATCTTCTTCCCAACACCTTCTCAACTAGGAGTTTCTAGACCTGATTCTCCATTTAGCAAAAATCCCAGTGCTCTGTCCTTGTACTACCTTCCAAATAAGTCTCCCTCATTAATTCTGTGTATATGCAGTAGTCATATCACTAACTCAATCCCATTCCCTAAGCTGTAGCCAGATGACCATCACACATGTATTACAATGAATATATAAAATGCAAAGCAAAACCAGATTGCCTAATAACACAAAAACACTAATAAACCCTTAAATAAAAGGAACAGAAAACTATTAGTTGGAGAAGTGGCAGAAAGAGGAAGGGCAGATTGTTCTGGACCATGCCCATACCCTAAAGAAAAAGAAACATGGTAGTCTGAGATATAACATGCTTACTGTTATAAAATTTCATCCATTATCTGAATTTTGTCAGAAAGGTTCTGGTCTAAATCTCCTTCCCAGGATACTTTAAATCAGGAGCAAGTAGCAAAGTATCAAAAGGAATATGACAGATAACATGGCTTGTGTTAAAAATAAAGTATAGATCCTTGTCTACTATATGTTTTTTTTATGTTTGTTATCACTGTTCTTTATCCAATCACCTTTTCACAGTTCTATTGAGGTTTAATGCCAACTAACCAGTCGAAATACCATCATCCGTAGACTTTCTTGTTTATGAGGTCCAAATGGATCCGTCTCCCCTATAATCATCTTATTAACATTTAAAGATAAATAGTTGTCTAGCAGTATGCACATCAAGAATACGCCCCTATACTAGTGAAATTTACCTATGAACTTTCAATTACTATTGCAAACCTCAGGAATTAAGAAAATTTAGTTAAGGTTTGGATCTTAATGTGGTTAGACACCTGGAGATGCAAATATATATTCCAGAGGAAAAGACAGTGAAGGCAACTCTGAAAAGATATTACAGACCAGGGTTTTCATTACTTCCTTGCTGTATTCTAGTATCTTGGAATAAGTCTTCTTTCTCAAGACACACTTACAAGTTAAGGCACGGTAACGGCGCTTTAGGTACACTGACGTTTATACCACTCCACTAGCTTAGAGACAGAGAAAACAAACTGTTGGTTATATATGTATTCACATATACAAAATAAGCTGGTTCTTCCAGGCATTCATTATACAAATAAAGCTTTTTATAATGTACTAACTTCTAAAAGCACTACAGTGATTAAACAGAAAACCTCTTATAGCTACTGATATGATGCTACTTTATCCCCAGTGAATAGCAAGAAAAAATAAGTGGTGATTTATTGCAGAGCTTGATGAAATGTTAAAGGGAAACATTATCAAAGCAATCAGCAAACTCATAAATTATAGCATAGTAAAAAAGGCCATGAAACAGAATGCCTTGGTTTGAATCATCATTCCCCAGTTTATTATCTATGTTAACTTGGGCAAGTTATGTAACTTATCTGTGCCTTATTTTCCCCATATATAAAATATGACTAATAGTAGTAACCTCAAAGTGTTATTGAAAAGATATAAAGAGTTAATGCACATAAAACAACTATAACAATGCTCACCACAGAGTAAATGCTACGTAACTGTGAACAATTATTATTATTATTATCATTTCTTTCTCAGCTTCCATTTGTGAGTTTATTTAAATTAGATTTTCTTTTTAATGTACAAGACTATAATCATTCACCCTGAGGTCAGAAGGTATATAAATTACAAATAAAGACGCTGCATTTTGAAGCAAGGGGTTCTGAAAAAAGATAAAATGCTGGGACATATTCCAGATTCCACTGATATTGACATAATGATTATGGCAGATATAACTCTCCAGGGTAACATTTGCCTCATTCTAACAAAGAGAAATAACAAAACATCCTTAGTGGAATTAGCTTCCTGCTAACAAATGAGAGGTGGACAGTGGAAAAAAAGAAACAGTAGAGAGCAGAAAGTGCTGCAGAAAAACACTTCTAAGGGGGACATGAGGAGTGAAGACCTCTAGAGTCATATACAGTGTAGCTGCCTATTGCATGACATGCCTGGGTTGTCTCCAGAGACTAGGATGGTAATGTGCAAATTACAGAAGGGCAGTCTTTCTGGTTGGATGTACACTTGTGGGTACACAGCTTAGTGAACAGAGCCGGTACCAAACTACAGCCCTTAGTCAGACTCTCAGCAGGGCACCATTGCACAGTGAACAACAATAATTGAAATCCTGGCCCTTCTGTACCATGCTCCTAAGAAAGAGCTTCTTTGGAATAGATTGGGATCTTTCAAGCCTGGTACAAATAATTTTTTTCTACTACTTAGCTTTCTCCATTCTCTAGGTTGAGCCTGTCCTTTGCTTTTTGTTAAAGTTCCAGAGGGAAGAATTACTGAGATCAGAATCCACTTTAGTCTAGAGCATGCATGAGTGACTGATATTTTATGCAGAAATATAGACAATTTATATAAATTTGAGGTTAGAGGCACTTGGGTGGCTCAGTCAGTTAAGCATCAGACTCTTGATTTCAACTCAGGTCATAACCTCACGGTTTGTGAGTTCAAGCCCCGCATTGGGTTCCATGTTGGCAGTGCAGAGCATGTTTGGGATTCTCTCTCTCTCTCTCTCTGCTCCTCTCCTGCTTGTGCTCTCTCTCTCTCAAAATGAATAAATAAACTTGAAAGAAACACATATGGGATGCCTGGGTGGCTCAGTCAGCTAAGTATCTGACTCTTAATTTTGGTTCAGGTCATGATCTCACAGTTTTTAAGATCAAGCCCCATGTTGGGCTCTGCACTCTCAACTTGGGATTCTTAGCTTGGGATTCTGCCCCTCTCCTCTGTGTTCTCTGACTCTCTGTCTCTCAAAATAAATAATAAATAAATAAGATTTAAAAAAACACATAAATTAGGGGTGTCTGGTTGGCTCAGTTGGTTAAGGGTTCGGCTTTGGCTCAGGTTATGATCTCCCTGCTCCTGGGTTTGAGCCCCGTGTTGGGCTCTGTGCTAACAACTCAGTTCCTGGAGCCTGTTTCACATTCTGTGTCTCCCCCCTCTCTCTGCTCCTCCCCTGTTCCTGTTCCGTGTGTGTGTGTGTGTGTGTGTGTGTGTGTGCGCGTGTGTGCCGCGCATCTCCCTCCCTCCCCCCACTCTTCCTCTCAAAAATAAACACTAAAAAATTAAAAATAAATAACAAATAAACACATAAATTTAAGGATGTATTTGTGTGTACAACTTATAAGGTATTAAAATATGTTGGGTTACCCTTCCACATACATATACACATGTGTACACATGTGTATACACATGACTATGCATGTTTTAAAATCTCCAGTATGACACCATTTCTAGAAGCCAAAAAAACCACAACTACTAGAATTATAGGATTCCTTTTGTATATTACTAATTGAATATATCAAGTGATACACAAATATTGGAAAGAGAACAGAGACCAGTTACCTAAAATAGTTGCTTTGAAACTTTCTTATATACCTTCCAGAAACCCTCCAAAATAACTTTTTTTGGAGTTCAGCAAATAAACTCAGCTATCTTAGATGCAGGTTACTTTTCCACAAGTACTAGAGTGCTGTTCAAAAAGATTATCATACAAAGAAGTTAGTTTACGTTCTTGAATACAACTCTCCAATGTTTTCACAAATGAAGTTGCTATACTGGTGCTAAAATCCCTCTCTCTGTCTGCTAAACTGAAATGAAGTAAAATATTACAATATATAGCAATGGTCATGGATACAGTTGGAGAGCTCAATCAACCCACCAAAGAATCAGATTTGGTGCTAAGTTTTCTGGGCTATAAAAGATGAGGAAATAATCAATAGTCACAGTTTCTTTACTTAAATCCACTTATTCTATAAGACTAAGTTATCAGAGAAATGCCTGCATAAGCATGGAGCACCTAAAAATGAGTGAGAGGGCCCTTTGGTATCTACCATAAACAATAATAAAGCCACAATAAGAATACTTCAAAATTTACAAGAACATTTTTTCACATACATATAATTTTGACACTTTACCAATTTTGGCACTTCACCAATTATTAATAAATGCCAAATTTACTCTTAACTCCAAGAACAAGATAATGTATAACCTTTAAAAATTTCCTGGATAGAGGGTATTATTTATCTTTGGAAAGAGGATTGTGGAATATGCTACTTCAGGACATTTAGAAGATTCAAAAGAAATGACCTACGTTTCTTTCTGAACTCGAGGGGGTTTTTAGCAGTATACTTTCGGTGCCCCTCAGGCATACAAAAATGTAAAGATATCTCTTAGATCACAGTAATTCATACCTAGCACACAATGTAACCTCAGCCTAGAGTAAATCAAAAGGAACATTTAGAGGTACAATATTCATTTGACCAAATTGTTAAACACAGAGGGAAAAAGTAAAATCATCTTTACAGTCAAATCAAAAGAGGCACAAACCCTGAGAGTTGAAGCAAAGGTTAATGCTAAAGCAATACATTTAATTTCCATGCATCAACACTGAACTAATCCAAGCTACACTGTATCCCCTATTTTTAGAGATATTAGCATAGTACATACAAAGATGGTTTTATCTTGATTATCACTTTGTTTTGATCCTCTGACCTTTTTCTGTCATTACTATTGCCCTTATCCTTTTCTGATTTGATGGCTAGGAGACTGGATAGCACTTTATTTGGCAAAGCCCCAAACCTAAAGATGATTGCTGATTCTTTATGTTTTTCTTATCCCCTGTATTCAACCCATCAGTAAGTCCTCTTGACTTCTGCAGATATGGATTTTAAATTCCCCAATTCATATGCTTTAAAAATTACTTTCCTTAGTCATCACATTTAATCTTACACCTAAGTAATTCCCTATCATATCACTGTATTTTGTCTCCTTTAGAATAGTTCACACTATCTGAAATTCATATTAATTACAGGTTTATTATTGTGTTTTGTGTTAGACTGTAAGTTCTAAGAGAGTCAAGATAACATCTGCCTTAATTACGGATAAATCCCCACAAGATCAAGACTAGCATCTAGCATAGAATAGGTGCTTTATATATATTTGTGAATATAAGTGTGTTTCATATACTGAAAAATAAATTTACTGATTACTGTGAAGGGACTCATAGTTTCTTTAAAGATTGCTTACTATATAATTCTTGACAATAAAAAAATACATTTCTGAGAAAATATAAGCAGTCCCCTCAAAAAAACTCCAATTACTAATTCTATAAAGCAAATACCTAGTTAAGTGGCGAGCATATTATGCCACCCCTAACAATATTTATTACAAACTTAATTTTCCTTTGATGGATACTCTAATTGCTGTGTTCTCCACTCCCATTTCCAAACTTCAAAATACAGATCAACCCCAAAGTCCACTGGAACTTTTTTTTTTTATTATATTGAGTTTAAGGAAGCGATGAGAAGACTCAGATAAAAATAGGGAAACAACTATGCAGAAGGTCACTGGAAAATACTGTCCCTGTCACTGCATAGAGTGGTTCTGTTACCACACAACAGTTTATATGTGTCTAAACAACAACAAAAGATAATTTGGATCCTAAGAAATTCTTGAAGGTAGTAGAAGAAATCATTATCTTGACTCTAAGTAAGCAAGCAGGCCCTAAAGTGTAGAAATACAGGAATGCCATCATAGCAAAACAACAAAATCCCTTTCCACCATGGAGAATTAAGTTACTCATTCTGTGGGTCACAGGCCTAATGTAGCAATAAGCATTCTATGAAAACTAGTAGTGTATATAGCATATTATAGAAATTCAATACATATTTGTTGCATGGGCAAATAAAACAAGGACGAAAGCCTCAATGGCAGCTCAGAAGAATTGCTAGAATAATGCTGTTAACTCATTTCTATGATAAATTATTCTCTATGTAGGCCATTGTTACTTATTAATACCTATACATTGAAATGCAGCCCCCAATACCCAAGCATCAGTTGATCCAAGACTTGTGAAAGGTAAATTTGTCACTATGTTCGTTATGCAGGTATACAGGTCCACTGAGAGAAGGGAGATATGCATGTCTGAAGGAAACAGGCAGAAGGAGGTCTATTTTTTAAAGTTTAGTCGCAATTAATTTAGACTTATATTTTCTACAAGGTTTATAAAAATATATTTCATCTTTCATTAAAATTTAGTCCCCAAAAAACTCTTCAATCACTGTTTAGTAACAGAGATTAGCACTGAATATCTCTTGGGAAATGTATTGTCCACAAGCAGCAAACTCTGTACAGCGGTTAGCATATTGTTATATTAAGCCTATTAGATGATTCATTTAACTCATAGCTGGTGCATTTACTAAGGTATTAGTGCATCAATATATTGTTTATTTTAAATGGCAAAGAGCTGTGTAATATTACATCTGCCCCAGGTGCCCACCTCTATATCACAACAGAAATAGGTTGCTTTAATTCTATAAATTTCAGGGTATACACCCTTAAGAGCTAAGGCATTATTAATACATCCATTCATTATGTTTAGCATTTTATTATATATATATATATATATATATATATATATATATATATAATATAAATAATAAAGCAGGGAATATTTTCATTTCTTCTCCAAAGATCACAATGATGAATTTTAATATGATAAAATAAGCTACGGATGTTCCATAAGCAGCCATTCCACAAATTCCAATGTCCTAGCAATTCTTACTTTCTATATGGAAAGTTGCTTACTTCCCAAGTGAATTTCCTTAATGGCAGTTTTCAACCTAAAATTTGTTCAAAAATACTCAAAACAGCCTGACTATAGGTGAGTACTGATAGACTTAATTATTCATAATGTGCAACTATTTATATGCTGCAAATGCACATCTTAATGTCACCATGTATCTTTTGATGATTCAAATTAAAATTATTTTATGTAAAACCTCTCATCTGACTTTAATTCAAAATTCTAAAGTGAAGACAATGTGAAAGGAATGCCTATGAACATCGAGCATCCTAGTGAGCCAGTACTGATGGGCATTAAATAGAATGATTCTTAAAAATGACCAAGCACTTTTCACATAAAAACTAAAGTTTTTATACATAATATGATGTCAATTTGACTAAAATTGTTATAAAATTAACTTTTTCACAACCTTTTAAATGGTTTATATGTTTTCAATGGCTTTTTAAAAACAATCTATTTGAAACAGTATAAAAAAATGTATGTTGGTAAGTTGACATATTGATTCATTCAAAGAAGCATGCTTTCATGCCTGCAACTGCTATATACAGTCACTCCCTATCAGATTTTTGGAAATTACCTTGGAATTCTAAATTGCAAATGTCACCTTCAAGATTTAGTTCTAAAATAAGTATACTGAAATGCCTAATGAATAATATTGTTCAGATTCAGAAGCAACTCAGAGAGAAATGTAGATAATAGAGAAATTTTCCCACATCCAGCATATATCACTGAACCAGACTAACTCTCTTCCTTGCTGCCACACCCATTCTGGCTTCCAGGATAAACTGCAGACCTGCCTGGGCATGTATCAGGCCAATAGAATGGAACTGCAGTTTCTATCATATATACTTAATAAATATATAAAAGGAACCTATATAACAGGCTACATAACTGGCATCATGTAAATGAACTGGAGCTTGGCAATTTGCATAATAATTAAGACCACTGGGTTCAAACTCACTTTGCTATCTACTATCCTGGTGACCTTTAGGCAAGTCACTTAAGCTCTCCATGACTCAACTGTCTCATCTACAGAATTGGAGATAGTCACATTATCTCATATGTTTTCTTTCATGAGGATTAAATAATTTACTATATGTAATATATGTAAAAAAAGAATGTGCAGTATATAACGAATGCTTTATAAGTCAACTATTTTCTGCCTCTATATCTCTTATGTAAACACGGTATTTCCATGTCATTTATATGTTCCTGGTTGTCAACTTCTTAGTGGCTAAAAGATGCAAACTACTTTCAGTAACCAGCGAACAGAATGCTCACAGCACAAATTGAATTTAGCAACAGCTCATGAATGAGTTAATTTTACATATATGTATATGTAACTCCATATATTGCAACTCTAACCACATTAATCCTAGGCTGTTTGTTGGACTCTTACCAACAATACTGCTGTTGCTACAAGAAAAAAAAAAAAAAAAGAAGATGAGGGAATTAAAACAATCTACAAAGAGAGTGTTAGCAATTTAAAATAACACCCAAAACAGTGCAAATCCGCTGTATTTCTTATGACTATGAAAGAATTCAATAACGGATACAGGATTTTCTGCAATGTATAGCCCAGGGGAAACTTAAGGCATGAGAAAGCATGTTTCCCAAAGGCCAAGAGCCCATTTTTTCTCTGCCAACAAAAGTTTAAGATTATCTTTGAAAAACCTTTAATAAGCCCTAGTAGATATATGATCATATGAGTATTGTTCTCACTCTTTCTTTTGCTTACCTCTAGTCCAAGAGGACACAAATAGGCCTAAGCTAAAGTTACTGACACACAAGAAAAAGACTACTACAAAAACATTTAATTGCCTTTACCTTCCACATATACCTCCAGAACATTTATACTTTCATTCCAATCTTTTTAACTTTTTAAATATTTATTTATTTTTGAAGGACAGAGAGACAGAGTGTGAGTGTGGGGGTGGGGTGCAGAGAGAGAGGGAGACACAGAATCTGAAGCAGGTTCCAGGCTCTGAGCTGTCAGCACAGAGCCCGATGCGGGGCTCGAACCCCCAAACCACGAGATCATGACCTGAGCCGAAGTCGGATGCTCAACCAACTGAGCCACCCAGGGACCCCACTTTCATTCCAATCTATTAAAGCAAATAACTAAGAGCTGCTACATATATCACATAAAAACTAAATTATTAAAAAAAAAGATTACCCATTTATAGACACTTATACATAAAAATCAGAGGAAACTCTTAAGACTACTAATTGATTAGATCCTAACAAGGTCTAATCTAATTAAACTTATTTATTGGTAATAATTCTCAAGAAAATATTATGTAATATATAAATGCTGAGGCACAAATATAATCTGCCCACCAAGAAAACTGATCATGGTATTTTGAAAAACATGATTAAATCTAAGAGAACTGATAATAATTGCCTCAATGTCTCTGAAGGTATGAAGAAATGTAGACTCATCACTGTCACAAAGCAAAAAAGATACCATAATATTAGGATAATGAAGAAAAGGCTTTGTAAAATTGCCTATCTCTCTCCATAAAGCTTAGCTAAAATATATTCAGTTATGTCCCTGAAAAATAGCAAAATTAAGACTGTGTTGTATATATATATATATATATATATATATATATATATACACACACATATATATACACACACACTAATGATATATTGTTACATATATTGTTATATATATTTATATTAATGATATATTGTTATATCCTGATCTTATGAGGTAATAAATTGTAAAAGAACTTTTAAAAGTCATATACATATGGAGAGAGAGAGAGAAGCAAAAAGAGAGAGAGAGAGCGAGAGAGAGAGAATCTTAAGCAGCTTCCAGGTTCAGGGAGCCTGACACCGGGCTTGATCTCACAACCTAGAGACCATGACCTGAGCTGAAATCAAGAGTCAGATGCTTAATTGACTGAGCCACCCAGGTGGCCCCCAAATTTTTCTATATTAAACAATTTAAGAGCTCTATAGTATGGAAATGTTCTCAGGCACTGCTACTGCAGAAAGCAAATACTACCAAGTTCATATCTGTCACAGAAAAGGCTGTTTAAAATAGCTTACAATTACCTTTGTCAACATATAGATCTACCTATGACCAAATGTTTAAATTGCTTAGAACACTACACCAAGTTCATGTGTCCAAATCTTACTGTGTTGGTTACCTTAGTTGTGTACCAACTCTGTGCAATGTCAAGTAATAATATTAATAAATTGAATGTCTAAAAAATGAGAATTTTAGAACCCTATTCTTCTTTAAAAATGTTTATTTATTTATCATGAGAGAGAGAAGGGGAGGGGCAGAGAGAGAGGGAGAGAGAAAGCCCCAAGCAGTCTATGCACTGTCAGTGCAGAGCCCGATACAAGGCTCGATCTCACGAACCATGAGATCATGGCCTGAGCCAAAATCAAGAATAGGACTCTAAACCAACTGAGCCACCCAGGCATTCCTAGAACCATATTCTGGTCCATCATGCAGATAACTAACCTTTGATAATATAATAAATTATTAAAATACTTAAATTGTCATCATTGAAAAAAAAGCATGTGAAATAGAATAAAAATGCCAGTAATTAACAAGAATGCAATTTTATTTGCACTAAAAGAACAAATAGTAAGTAAAACCTAGGAGGGAAGTGATAGCATCTTTAGTATTACTATTAATGGAACAAAAGGAACCTAATCATACCAGCTTCTCCTTTCAAAGAAAATTACAAATATCCTAGTAGCACCACATGTCACAGAGCAGTTACTTTTATTGCCTTCTATTAAAAGCAATCATATGCTAGAAATCAGATGCTATTCTTCTATTAAAAGAAATCAGATGCTAACACATTGCCAGGAGCATGTTATCAGTCTACTCTTATCACATGAAGTCAGACACAGTTGAATCTCAGTAAACCATTCAAATGGAAGGAATATTAATAATCAACAATAGTTATCTTTGCCATGTAAACGTATCACATAGCTTGTTTAGATTCCTATAAAATTAATTTCAATTAACAAATGTGATCCTGAAGCCAGCATTAACAGGTAACAGAAAGCATAAGGAAATGGTCCTGAAGAGGTAGGGAAAAATCAGACTAGTATTAATATTTGGCCAAAGATAAACCAAAGGCAGACCACATATATATGGAAAACTTAGCCAAGGATGGATAGCAACTCCAACATAAGTTCACTCTTTCTAGATTGGCTTTATATTGGGATATATGCTTTGCAATACACTGTACATAACTTTTTTTTAGTGGGCAAATTAAATCATTCAGTTCTGTCACTTCATGAGTATATTTTTACTTGGCCCAATTAATAGACATATATTAACACTATAAGCTAGGTAGGTAGCATTGGGTAGGCAAGAATAAGGTACTTCAAGGGCATGATCATACATGAACAGTCTATCCTTATCTGTGGAACAGATGACTGGATCTTAAACAGAGATTTTTTTTTTATCATAGAGCTTTCATCGGTACAGTCACACTGCAGAGAAATGTAGTAGTATTTATAAGCATGGGCTATGGATTCATCCTTGTTTTAATGGATCCTATTTCCATGTCTTTGCTCATACAGCAAGTATAGCAAAGTGGTGAAGCATGTGGGCTGTGGAACCATCCTGCTTAAAGTTGGTTTCCAGCTCAACTTTGCTCATTTGCAAAATGGCTACAGAAATGGCATCTATATCATAGGACTAAAAAAAAACTTAAATAAGGGGCATCTGGGTGGTTTAGTCAGTTAAGTGTCAGACTCTTGATTTCAACTCAGGTCCTGATCTTGTGGTTTGTGAGATCAAGCCCCATGTTGGGCTCTACACTGATAGCGCAGAGACTGACTGGGATTCTCTCTCTCCCTCTCTCTCTGCTCCTCCCCCACTCATACTTGCTCAGCTTTCTCTCTCTCTCTCTCTCTCTCTCTCTCTCTTTCTCTCTCTCTCTCTCTCTCAAAATAAATAAACATTATAAAAAATGAAATAATCCATGTAGAACATTTAACAGAGTAGCGGGCATATAGTAAGTGTACCACAAACATTAACACTTCTAATTGTTAAAATTGTCAATTTTGTTGTGAGTCTCTTATGTGTATTTATCTTCATTCTCACAGAATTCCTTTTGATGGTCCTTCTATTTCCTGATCATTATCTTATTTTAAAGTTCTTTACATAGAGATACTAAGGGATTACATGGATTCCTTAAGGTCAAAAACAAATCAGGAATTAGACATTTACTTATGTACACTGAAGTTCTATTTAAAGTGGACCAACCATAAATTATACAACTTTATTGCCTAAATAAACAATAGGCCACTAGTGAAAAAACCCTACCTTTCACAGTTGAAAATTTTAACATCTGTAGAATTTACATACACAAATATATATTGGTATAGCTTTATATATTAATATAATATATATAGCAGAATTTATATATAAAATATAAACACATAAATGAAGTTAATAAATATATTTTATATAATTTTATATGTTTACATAATATATAAATCAAATTTATATATATATAAGTATATAGCCATACACACACACACACACACACACACACACACACACAGCTAAATACAGAGAATTACTAAATCATCACAACTAAACTGGGCAAATTAACAAACTACCAAAGCCAGACTGAATTATGTAGATATCTGGTATTTAATCAGTCATAAGATATATGTGCGCACACACACACACACACACACACACACATACACGCACACAGACCAAATGAATCATTAAATATACACATTTCCTACTATGTGCAGACATTTGGATTTAGACCCATATTTTATTTGCCTTGGCATTATGAAACTGTAATTCATTAGTGTGTTCCATGCACACTTACATTTGCCAGAAGCTGTAGTTCATGCTGGGAAACAACAGTAAATTAAATGTAAATACTTCTCTCTGCCTCCAAGAAGTTCAGTGTCTGATGAGGGACACAAGTGAGTAAGATTATAATATATTGTGAAGACTGCATTATGATGGAAATGTCATCTAAATAGACACCAAATGATGAACTGATGAAAGTGTGTTCAGAAAGAAGTTGCAAAGTCTTGTAACTGTCTCTGTTCCAGGAACAAAAGAGTTCAGTCTAAGGACAATTTAGGCAAGTAAGTAAATTAGGCAGTTAAATAGAGAGGCAAATGACCTTGAAACACATGAGGAAGAGTTTAGATGTCCCCTTGAAGACAATAATTTGTTATTAGTTAGTGAAATATTAGTTATTAGTTAGTGAAAATTTCCAAGCATGGGAGTGCAATAATAATTTACACTTTAGAAAGACAATTCTGACTAGACTGTAGATAACTGATCACAAGGAAATAAGACTGAATGCAAAAACCAGTTAGAATTCTGTTGAAGTCATCAAGGAGAGAGATGTTATAGAACCTGTAATGGCTGGGAAATAAAATTGTATATATTCACGTGGTAGGCATCTTCTTAAATGGTTCCCAAATGCAACCTGCCCCCTGGTATTCATGCCCTCGAGTAATGATGAAATTAGGCTACAAAAGACTGAGTTCCATTCTGTTTTCATTTGCTCTTCACTCCTTCCTGGTGTTTACGCTTTAATGAAGCAAACTGCCTTTTATGAATAGCACTACTGAGAGGTCTCTGAGGCAACGAACTGAGGGCAGCTTCTGGACGACAGCCAGCAAAGAAAACTGGAGGCCCTCAGTCCAGTAGCCCCAAAGAAAATGAATGCTTCCCAAAATCATATGGGTGAGCTTAAGAATGATTATTCCCCACTCAAGCCTTTGTATTAGACCATAATCTGACAACATTATATGCTTCCTTGTGAGGGACCTTGAGGCAGAAGACAAAGCTGAGCTCTGCCAAGATTCCTGAAACTGAGAAAATAAATGTGTGCTCTTTCAAGCTGCTCAATCTTCAGGTAATTTGTTATGTAGCTATAGGTAACTAACATTATCCACAAAAATAAAATAAGAAGTTAAAGTTATTTTAACATGATAGTCATACACAAAAATGTGAACGTGTTTTCAAGTGCAATTGTCTTCCTAGAGGCATGTGTTAAAATGAAACTGATATGTTTACGCTATAATCTTGGATTTCTTGAGTCATCTTCCATACAGTATCAGTATTTGGAAAGCACCTAATAACAAAATTTAGCTCACTCAATCAATCCTTTTGCAATATATACATGTATCAAATCATTAAAGTGTACACCCTAAATGTATACAATATTATGTCAATTATATCACAATAAAGCTGGAAAAAATAATTAAAAAACAAAAGATGAAATTGATATAAATAAAAAAATAATAATAATAAAATTATAAAAAGGAAAGTTTAAAACTAGGGAAAACTTAGTAACAACCATATATCACTGAATAACCTATTAAAAAGCAAGAATTAGGTGTACCTGGGTGGCTCAGTCAGTTAAGCGTCCGACTTCAGCTCAGAGCATGATCTCAGTTCGAGCCCTGTGTCAGACTCTGTACTGACAGCTCAGAGCCTAGAGCCTGTTTTCGATTTTGTGTTTCCTTCTCTCTCTCTGTCCATTCCCTACTCATGCTCGCTCTCTCTCTCTCTCTCTCTAAAAAACAAGTAAACGTTCAAAAAATTTAAAAGAAAGAATTAAATTTACTCTCACTGACAAGGACTAACTGACTAAAGAGATTACTTATATATAATGCCTCAGAAAAGCTACCATATTTGAATTTCTCTAAATTAAATATATTTCTTAAGTCAGAGAAATCTTTTTCATACTTCTTATATCATGCAAGATATAGGCTGGAAATTCATTAAGTGCCATCAATATACAACTGGAATAAAACATACCCCTTTGCTGTTTTATATAGCTGTGTTAAAATTTTCCACTGGAATTTATTATAAATAATTTCCATTTGGCAAAATAAACCTTTATTTTTTTTTCAAAATAAAACAAATTTAGCTAGAACAATAATTGTAAATGTCAATGAGTATCTGTGTGAATTGTAAATGCTATCAACTTAATACCTGTTATTGTGCCTAATCAATACAATACTTATCTGCAAAAATTACTGAAATGGGGAGAGAGTCTCACTAACTCATGGCTAAAAAGTGTCATATTAAAATAACACAGTGTTTATAATGTTATGAAGTTAACCTCAAAGAAGCTCCATGAAAATCCTTACCAAATGCATAATGACATGAAGACCACATTACTAAATTCATTATGAGAAGAGACAGCCTCAAGTCATACCAATGCTTTACAATTGATAGATTCTACACAGAAAATACCTTAAAAAATCTTAGAAAAAAATAACTTTATTCCCTTCCATGAGCGTACAACTTTCTGACTTTGGTTTAAGTTCTAAAGAACTGACTTCAGTACCAGGATAATAGGATTACACACTTCACAAGATAATACAGTGTATGTGAAACTATAGCATTAAGAAAGGATCAGTAAACTATGCAACAACATGTACAAATAGCATAAAAGCCATTAAAAGCCATTGTTAGGACTCTTAAATGTAGAGAACTGATGGTTATCAGAGGGAAGGTGGGTGGGGGAATGGTTGAAACAGGTGATGGGGATTAAGAGTACATTCAGTAATGTATAGAAAACGTTGAACTACTATATGGTACATCGGAAACTAATATAACACTGTATGTTAACTATACTGGAATTAATTTTTTTTAAAAATAAAAAAAAAATCAAAGCCATGGTTACAAAATAAGAAATCGATTAAGAATAAACCTGGGTTCAAACTTCAGCTTTGACACTTACTAGCTATGTAAAAAAGACATATAATTAAATCTCCCATAGTCTCAGTTTCTCTACCTATAAAACAATAATAATAGCATCCAGGGTTGATGTGAGGATTAAATGAGATATGGATTTAAAATGCTTATGCAGAGACTGTTAAAAACTGAGAACAAACTGAGGGTTGATGGGGGGTGGGAGGGAGGGGAGAGTGGGTGATGGATATTGAGGAGGGCACCTTTTGGGATGAGCACTGGGTGTTTATGGAAACCAATTTGACAATAAATTTCATATATTAAATAAATAAATAAATAAATAAATAAATAAATAAAATGCTTATGCAGTTGTTGGGACATAGTAAATGCTTAATAAGTGTGCTATTAGTATTATTAGTAGTGATGGTATTAGTGGTAGAAGTAGCACAATGACCACATCATCATCAATATATAAAGATAAGCCATTTTGACGCCTACTCCTTTAGCAAGATGAAGACACATGGTCTCAGTTTCTCTCTACAGTTAGCAACTCTTATAATTAATGTCATGCATCACTGGCTCACAAATTCCTTGTTTCCTCTTCTACATAACAGAGGTAATTGTTTGATGCTGTAACATGCTAATCAGAAATGAATGTGTGTATCATCATAAGTTAAATTATATACAGGTATATATGGTGTTTAGTTGGCTGCCTGAAAGAATTAAGCCTTCTTGGTTTGTTTCCATGTGTATTAAAGCTTGTACTACAGAGCATGCATATTGTGTCATTAAGATGACAGATTGTTTGTGAGGACACCAGGTCTCTCAGCACACTTTAGCACTATTTTATAGGGAGCAGGCACTCTGGGACTGACATCTCATTATTTTCAAGCCAATTCCAAGAATTTCTATATTATAAAGACAGACATGAATTAGATTTTACCACTCTCATGTTTTTTTTTCATTACTACACTAAATATAGAAGACTGTATTAAACAACAAATAAGGGTGGGTATATTCAAAAGGAGCCAGCTGATTCAATGACTAAGAAACACAATTTAAAATATGATCCTAGAGGAAAAGTGCTTTTACATAAATACATCTTCAAATTCAGTTCCACCATAATTTTGAAGCTATGCCCAATATCTCAAAATGACATTTATATGCATTTGAAATAATTATAACACCTCGATTTTCTGTTATTATTAAAACTAAATTATACTACAGGAATATATTATTGAAGAAGCTAAATTTCATTAACCTTTTATGTTTATTTATCATATTTCCTCCAAGCAACATTAAAACCAAACAACTTCCACATAAACTTTATTCTTCCTGAAGCCTTTAGAGAACTTTAGAAATTCTAATTAGAATTAGCAGTTATAACCTACATTTCTTATTATTAAGTTTAGTTAATATTAACCTTCATTACTTTAACTCTTATATAGTATCACTCTTAACTGTAATTACTATAGATTTTTAAGGAAAATGATACTATTTCTATAGCTTTGATAGGAATGTGGTCCCAAATACCAGCAAATTGAATACTAAACTAGAACCCATATACAAATTCTAACAGTAACATATGTAATATATATTCAAAATTACTAACAGGGTCTTTTGCAGCTGCATCTAATACATACATATTTTTCTTTCATTTAACCAGAGAGCATTTTGAGGTATTTTTTGTCATACACCATCATTAATGCTTATAAGAACCTACATATTATAATCATGGGAACACAGAATTTGGGAACTAGAAGACCTCAGAGATTAAGAGTAAGAATTCCTACTGATCAGGATATCATCATGTCTTGCCCAAACTACTGGTGGTTTATTCACAGTCAATGCTCTATCACATATCTGTGAATTCCCATCCTCTAGATGTCTGCCAAAGGTCTGCTCAATAGTCAATTATTAAATTATTGGGTCCCTAAAGCTTAAAAAACAAAACCCCATTTCCTCAGTATAAAGTTCCCTTTACCAGTTTCACCTTCAAGTCCCAACTCAAAAGGCTGTGCTTTCAACAGCTGTACCTAACCCAATACACACCCCACCCTGTATGCACCTCACCCCACCTCCAAACTTTTCTAATAGTGTTCTCTGACTAGAATGTCTCCTTTCCTTCTTTCTCTTTTGAAATTCTACTTAAATATCAAGGCCCAGCTCAAATTATACCACATGTGGGATCTCCATTTGCCCTACTCAAAAGGAACTATATTTCCATCCTGGGCTCCTATTAAAAAAATATCTATGCTAACATGAAATACAACTTGACTAAATGTAGTGTACCTCTCTCTCTCTCCCTCACTAGATGGTAAGTTCCTTGGTGCAGAAAACAAGACCTTATTCATTTCTCTCTCTCCCACTGAATATAGTAACTTGCATATAGTCAGTACTCTATAAACAAAAATTAAATGAAATGAGACATCCATTCTCTCCTAAATTAGAAATAATTTGGTTTATTAATAAAAAATTAAAAATTGTTTGTTTTCTCTATAACTCTAAGTAATTCAACTAGAAAATATAATTTGATGGTACTCCCACATATTATTTACACATTTAAATATTATAGGAATTAGAGGTATTGTTTTTAAGTATATTTATTTTATTTTGAGAAAGAGAGTGTGAGCAGGGGAGGGGTAAAGAGACAGGCAGAGAGGATCCCAAGCAGGTTCTGTGCTGTCAGCACAGAGCCTGATGCTGGGCTCAAACTCATAAACTGTGAGATTATGACCTGAGCTGAAATCAAGAGTCAGACACTCAACCGACTAAACCACCCAGGCACCCCAGGAATCAGAGACATTTAAAAATTTCTTTCTATTTAGCAGTCTGAAGCACTTGGAACTCCTAGGTTAAACATTTTCTTAACACAGACTAGTAATGCTTTCAATGTATTTAGGGAGAATGGAGACATGAGCTCTCCATGATTTCCTTGCAACAGGAGAACATTCTCAGAGGTTTTAGAACACCGGGTCTAAGAGCTTCAGAAATAAGTCTTAGAAACAATGAGTGTGTTTCTCCTTCCAGAATGCAGCTGAGTAGCAAACAAAAGCAAAATGGGAAAGAAAGTGGATCCCTGGAGCTAGGAGAGCCAGAGTAGTGTATTTGGAGTTCACTGGAGCCAGAGCCTCCTGATTTCTTACTGATCCTGCCACCTGTTGGCCAAATTATGAATCAAGGCACTGCAAGTGACCAGGAATTTCAGCTGTTATAGTAAGATCAATCAATAGTTACTAAGTGTTATTAAAATAAATGAGAGTATTGTCTCAGTAAATTTTATTTTGGCTACATTATTTATGTCTGGAATATGCTACTATGCTTAATTATTCCTTTAAATGTCCCTTCAGAAAATAAATCTTAGTAAAAGTAAGATTACTGAAAGGTGCCCCTGACCAGATTTATACTCAAATATTAAAACTTAGGAAAAGTAGAAATAGTAGTATCACACATAAAATTCAGAGAATGAGAGCTAAGAATAATGGGAATGTGGTGCTTTCATCATTGAGGAGATGAGAACTTTTATATAATTTTTATTAGGGTTTAGCAGCTGCAGTAAGAATTGCTTCTATTATAACTGATTGGCTCTACAAAGTCCTGCTCAGAAGACCAGGAAATTCTCTTACTGAATTAACACCTGTATTAAGTATCAACAACTAAAGGAAAACACACATACACAGACAGCATCATGTTAAATGAAAGGGAAAGGAAATTAATATGTGTTAAGTGCCTACTATACTAAGTACTGTGCTGGGTGCTTTAAATATATAACCTTACTTAATTCTCACAACACTACTAGATAAACATTAGTCTACTCATTTTATAGATGAGAAAATTCAGTCTCAGAGGTTACAAGTAGTATAGCTGGAATGCAAAAACTTGTGACTCCATCTCTGGCCTTTTCCACTATACCACACTACCTTTAGAAACTCTCTAATGGATTTTACACTTACCTCTATGTCTCAACTGTCATTTTCTTCATTTGTAAAATAGAGTCTGGGCTTAATCACTTCTAAGGCCCAGAATAACTCTACAATTTCATGACACCTTTGATTCTTCTGGGACTCAATACAAATAGATCAATAAGTAAAAAAGCAACTGCTCAATATAAAATAAGCAAAGAACTAGAGGGAGAAGTTCACAGAAAAGTAAATTAAAAGTGTCTTCAAATGGAAGAAAAGCTTCTCAACTTCACTCTGAATTTGTGAAGTGAAAATGATAACATAGATGATTTACCTCTGAGATGGACAAAAGTTGCAGGGAAACAGATACTTATATTTTAGGTGCCACTATAGACATGAACTCTTTGGAATGCAATTTGGTAATATGTATCAAAATTATAAAAGTACACAGCATTTCATCCAGGGATTTCACTTCTAGAATTTGTCCTACAGATAGACTTATGTGTACAAAGTTACATACAGATTACACGTTCATGACAACATTGCTGGCAATAGCAGAAGAGACCAGAACTAATCTAAATATCCATTATTTAGACTGGTTAAATAAATTAGGATAAGTCCATACCACAGAATTCTATCCAGTATGAAAAAGTAACACAGTAGACGAACATAAGCTACTATGGAATAACATCCAAGTATGTAAAGTAAAAACAGCAAGAAGCCAAAAATGATAAATACACAAATGCTTCTAGAAGCACAGACTATTTCTAGAAGGAATGTGAGAAATTAGTAACATTTTTACATTGTTTTTCTCTGGAGAAAAAGCTGTAAGTCTGGGATAAAGTTTATCATGCATCTTTTTTTTTTTTGCTATATGGCTACTTTGATATAAGCATTTTACCTTTTTAACTTACAAAAACATTTATAGTAAATAATAGCTCTGGAGTCACTGAAAAACCCTTTAAATGTGAAGGTTACTGTAGCAAATAAGGAAAAGAAGTAATTCCAGGATTTTTTAAAAATGTCAGATTTCTTCTAATTACCTCTGATGTGTGTGTGTGTGTATGTGTGCGTGTGTGAACTTCAATCTACATGCAACAACAAATACAGCAAAAGCACCTCCAGTGTGCAAGATATAGAAGGGCTGAAAAGGAATAATTTTCACCTCTCTCTTTCTCTGTCGCTTTCTCTCTCTTAATCTTCCAAAATTCACATTATAGGAAATGATGTGACAAATCATACAAGTGAATGGTAAAGCTGCCGACTCCAAGTGCATGGGCATATGGAATGTATCAATTTCTTGTTGTGAATACTCATTCAAACTGAAAAAATCCTAACTTTACCTGAACTATCAATTTTGCAATAATTAGTAAACTAATAGTTAAAATACCAATGATTATGAGATTGAGAAGTTATCTATATAGTAACAAAATTATGTGTGAAACTCACAAGAGGATAAAGATCTAATAATAAAGCACTCCATTATCAAATCAGTAAAATATACTCAGTAGGTACCAGATTTTGAAAATACAGATTGTAGAAAATATGCTTGTAGGAAAAAACTATAAAACTTCCTAAGAAAACAAATTGATAAGTAATACAAGTGTAAGAGGAAAGACTATTTATGCACTATGGCACCAATCTTATACCAATTTCATGAAAACTTCTGTGCCATTAGCCTTTTGTTACATTATTTTCTCTTACATGGTGAATTGACAACTTTATCTCCTCTGCTTCTCAGTAGAAACGATTGTATTATAATAGAGGGATATAACTTACATATTAAACAAAAAAAATAAACCAATATTTTCAGATGGATAACATTTATGCAAATTAAGTTTAAAAGGAAAAGCAGCTATTCTTCTTTAGTTACTTGGTAAAATCTACTTAATAAGTTAATCTATTTATGTTTGTCCAGTGTGGAAAAATTATATATGTATACATTACTAGAAATTTTTTGCAAAGCACTGAATTCAATATATCAGAATAAGAAATTTGTACTTTAAAAAATAAAATGTACCTTTTATCTGGGTAGCAAAGTTCAGTGCCAATTTTGCAAAGAGATCTGGATTTTCAAACTTGTCCTCCTTAACTTTTAACCAGAAACAGTTCTCAGATAATTCTTTGGGCTCAATCTGAAACAAAAATAACAAAGATAAGTTTCTAAATTATTACTTCATTTTTAATTTTTCAAAGAATTCAATTTCACCAAGGTTCCTTTATTCATCTATCTACTGAATCAATTTTAGGATCCATTAAAATAACACTTTTTAAGTAAATATTCATTGGGGAAGTCACAGAATTCTTTGCGTGTACAGAAAAATACACAATAGCAATAAGGCATATAGCAAATTACATTAAAAAAATCTTCTACTGGAAAGCACCTAAAAAATAATTTAGTAAATCCCTACCCTAACTCACATACATTGTGTTCTGCTCTTGGATTTTTAAAAATGAGGAAACTAAAATTCAGAAAAGTGAAAAAAATTTCCATGTTTACTGGCCAGGATGAAGGTAATAATTATAATAGATGACATCCTCCATACCTCCTATAATGTGTCAGGTACTGTTTTAAGTGAATTGCATATATTACCTAATCTAATTCTTGCAATAATCCTTTGAAGCAGGACCTACTATTATCTGTATGTTAAAGATGAGTAAACTGAACCCCAGGAAGTTTAAGTGGCTGCCCAAACTAGTAGATGGCAAAGATGGGAATTAAACCCAGGCAGTGTTGTTCCAGAGAATTTTGCTCTTAACCAGTGAACTGCAATTCAAAATTAGGACTGTACATGTTCCAGTACAGCATGATGCTCTTTGATATGTAAGTACCCTTACACTGCATGCTCAAATGCTAAGTGAACATATCACTTCATTTACACACAGAGATAACTGGGCCAACAGCATCTGGATGCTATAGTTTGGTGGATTGTACCTAACAAAAAAATAACTATATTCCAAAAACATGTGTACCTCATTTACTCTTATGAGAAAGTAAAAGTATATTCTTAACCTTAAAAAAGTGGTTTAAGCATGATTCTGGTCAAACCAATTACTAGGTAGATAATGTCAGATTTCTCTCTAAGCATGTTCTTGGATAAGTCATTTCCCCAAATGGTGGTCTGACTAATTGTAATTTCATTAGAAGACTAGTTCCTAGTAAACAGGGACAGTGTCAATCTTGATAATAAGCCTTTCAAAAGACATATTCTTATAATAATAAAGCAACATAACATTCAAAAGACAAAAAGAACTTTCATATATTATATCAAAAAATAGTTACGTCACTAATGAATACTGTCACCTATTCCATACTACCTAAATATTTAAAACTAAAAAAAAAATCTTTCTCTAAGAACTAAAATAACTAAGATAAAAGGGCTCAATAATAATGGAGATTATATTTGAGAATGTTATAGTACTTAAAGTTAACAACAGCATTAAGAATCGAAATTACATTTAATTTAGTGATAGATTTCATATATTATTCTCTAGCACCATTTTCACTTTGGTTTTCCTTTTGCCTTCTACATAAATTTCAAATTATCTGTGGAATTTCCAATTCTCTGGGTAATAAACTGAAGGATACACATAAGATGGTGAACTCACAAAAGGAAAGCAAGTCAACAGTAATGTTCTCAAGCATTATACAATTCTCATAGGCAGCAGTACTTATTCACATATTAACAATCAACTATGAATGGACAAAGCCAAAAACTACTCCAGTTGTAGCATTACCTTTGACCAATTGATTCTCTTCATGGGTACCTCAGGTTTATATATTTTTTTCTGCTTCATCCCATAAGGCAGATCCAGTGGTGCTCCTGGAGGAGGAGGAATGCCTGGGGGAAATGGTGGAACAGGTGCCCCAAACAAAGGTGGTGGTGGTGGTGGTGGTGGTATACCAGTCATTCCAGGTAAAGGAGGTGGAGGAGGAGGGAGAGCTCCTCCAGGCAGAGATGGTGCTGGTGGAGGTGGTGGTGGTGGGGATAACCCACCACCTGGCCCTGGAGAAGGGCCTGGAATTCCTGAGAGTCCATGTCCCTGAAATATATATAATACAATGTTTAAATGCTTACAGTAAAATATAACAACAAAGAAAACTTATCAGTACACATTGTTGGTTTAAAATTATATAAACTTTAATTTAGTAATATCTAAGGGATTAACGGTGACTGAAAAAGACTCCCATAGATTTTTGGTAAGTATTATAAATTCTGGACAATGACTACTTCTGCTAATGCACTATAAAAGCTGGCTTCCTTAAAGAATTTGTGAAGCACTCCTCCAAAAAACTGAAAATTATCTTTCATTATAAATATATTCAAAGAAGTACTGTAAATGGCTTGAGCCTATGAGACTAGTTGGTTTGAATATGGATAATTAATTCAATCATAGATTGGATTCCCTTGGAGCCAATTAGCTTTACACAGAGTCTGTCTCATAGTACCAGTAACTTAGCAGTCTTCTAATGTCAATAATTAATACTAACATCCATTTGCATGGTAATCTATGTTTATCAATTTTTTTATATCTATTATTTCTTTTCATTGTTATTATAAGCTTGTAATGTAAGTAGGGCATTTTTATCTCTACTTTATCTCACTGCTTATAGATAAGAAAACTGTAACTACAAAAAGGTTAAATGATTAACCAAAGGTCACAGAGTCTGAAATGTGGTTAAGATTTGACTCTAGTTCTTCTTACACTCAATGCAGTCCTCTTTCCACTACAGCAGACTACCTCCTCATAAATGGGAGTCATTTGCCATGAAAGGAATTAATTCATACAGATTGAATTATGAGGAGAATATAACTTACTTCTACCACCAGAAAGTAATTGAAACCCATTCTCTAATGATAATGGATAAAAGATGAAGAATATCTCATTCCAAATTGTCTACTTTTTAAATTACCTGTACCTGTTTCTTTAAGCCAGCACTGGTCACAAAGGTTCACTTCCAAAATAAATTAATATAAAAGTGAAGGTGTTTATTATAAACATTCTCAAGAAAATCCTACCAATGAACAGACATATTTGGATTCAAGATATGACATCAGGTTAACTTAATGAAAAATTTAAAATTAATAAAATTGCTTGGCATAGTGTTATTCTTATTTGGGGAGAAAGTCTTCTTATCTTTATTAATACGAATTTCCAAGTTGAACTACTTAATTGTACTAACTAAATTTAGAAATGCCTTTACAAAATAGATAAATTGAAGCATATTTTTGGAGCAATCAATTTAAAGGACTGACTTATTTATAAGAATATTAAAAGTTTATCATAGATAGAATCATAGAAATGTTTCTCATAATATTTAATATGCATTGTCCAAATATTTTATTCATATATATGATGTTTATGTGTGTACAATACACATACAAACAATTAAAGTGTTTGTACACTTAACAAATGACAATCTTCCTCTGGAAATTAGTAAGAATTGAGATAGGATTAAAATATGCAAAATTATTTTCACTTTACTTTTAACACAGCAAAATTTTAGAAAACAGTCTGATTTTTATAGTCTTGATTGAGAGCAGAGAAATTATGGAGAAAGTAAAAATATTTTTTTCTGAAAAGTTTAGGAAATTAGTAATTTACTCTAAATTTTATATATAAATGGATTTATTGAATATTTTGAAAGGTAAAATGTCCATCCATTTTTTTATTAAAAGAGCAAAATTATGTTTAACATCAAATTTTGTCGCTATAGATCATATCTAAGATAAGAAACTTGTGCAAACATAAAAATGCTATCACTTTTAACACAGGATTTTATTCAAGTTAAATTCATGCTTTACAAATTTAATAAAGTATCTCAAATAAATGCCACCAGCCTTTAAAAATCAAATCATATCAGCCTTTCTCCTCCCTCCCATGAACAATTAGGAATGGAACAATTAAATTAGGCTACAATAGAGTATTGAGAATTGAATATAGCCAATGAATAATTTAGTATTTGGCACAATTTTGAGTACACTATAAAGAACTGTGTGACTCTGCACTTTTACAGATCAGTTAATTTAATAATAAATAAGCAAATACTAAATAGTAAGGCCCTGTGCTAGGGTGACATTGGGCAATGTCACCATCTGGGAGGGAAAAAAAAAAAGAAACTGAGTTCTCAGAGATGTGAAAAAGGTAGTAAGATGACACAAGAAAAGAGAAAGATTGAATGAAAGAAAATTATAAAATAGATAAGTGAAACAGACTTATTTTCACCAGAGTTCCTTGGTGACTTCTGAAGTCATTTCTTAGTAGACTGATGGATACATATCTAGTCAAACAACAAGTATCTACTGAGCATCCACTATGTTAAGAGGTGTTAAAAAGAAAACCACCGGCCCCAAATGGCATCAGTTAGGCTGAGTCACCAAACTGGAGCTTAATACATAATCTAACTGCAGTTTCAACATCTCCAAGAAATATAGTCTTAAAAGGTAAGTAAGGAATTTTTCCATCAGCAGCCAATGAGTCTGCCACCTAAATCCTCTCCATCCCCTAAATGAAGAAGAGGTAATCTGCATAACACTTCTTGCTTTTTCTCCTAAAGGAAAGTGTCAAGGCCTAGAATAATCCTTTCCTTTCCTTAAAAACTTTATTGTCCCCCCCTCTTTCCATAAAAAGCTTTCATTTTCTACAACTCCTTGGAGTTTCCCTCTGCTTACTAAATGGAATGCTGCCAAATTCACAAATTGTTTAATAAAGCCAATTAGACCTTCAAAATTTACATAGTTTAATTTTATTTTGTAAGAAGGTAATCTTCAATTTCTTTCTCAAACATCGTTTTCATTAATTGGATTTATAGGCTAAAGTATACAGTAAAGACAAAAAAGGAAATGCATACATAGGAAAATGACACTTTTCTCACCAACATTTTTAATTTCCATTTCTTAATATGCATTTAAAACATAAAAACTATTGAGAGTTCTTAAAATAATAAAAATAAATAAAAAGTACTGAGAGGACTTAATCAGTTATATAGTTTAGACACCATAATTAAGATTTTGAGTGTATATGGGTGCTTTTCATCATAGGGGATATAGGTGGAAATGTAAATTTCCTAGGTTTTGAAATTATGCATCCAATTTTTCAAATCATCATGAAAATTTTGTCTCCAAAACAGTCTTGCTTATGTAATATATTCCATTAAAAATATTCAGGGAAGTTTAAGAAACCAGTATCTCATTTTTATCCAAACAGTAAAATGATTTATTTTCCAGGAAAATCAAACCTGTAGTTATTTCAACTAAAATGAGAAACTGCCAAAAAGTCTGTTTGTGGTCACATTTTTCCTTCCATCTAACAAGATAATTTTCTACCATTGAACTCATTATGACATGAAATAAAGTCTATATCTTGTTTCATTACCTGGGTTCGAAGTTGCTGGATTTCTGTCTCAAGCTCTTTAATTTTTTCTTCTCTTTTTTGAAGTTCAGCTTGAGCTTCCTGTCGAGCTGTGAATTCTTCATCAAACTGCAATGATCACCACCATAAATGTACAATTAATAACACAGTTTTGAAGAAGTTTTAAACAATGTTATGTATTAAATAAGCGGAATGTGTTTTGCTTCATTGAACTCCCAATTCATTCAGAAAATCAAAGCTCTAGATTATTTTCATGACAATTAAGCACACCCCTGTGGGGATGGAGTATTGCTTATGGTATTAGTGAAAAAGAAATGTGGTCCGAAAACCAAGGTAAACAAACCTACTTTCACTTCAAAAAAAAAAAAAATACAGAACAAAATTTTAAAAGGGTGGACTGAGAAGTCTCTCTTCATATATAATGAACATTTATATTGTTTTGTTATTGAAAATTAGGTTTTAGAATTAATAATTTCATTTAATGTTTCATCCCATACCTTTAAGTTCATTGAATTGGAAAATGAAATCTAAAAAATTAGCCATCAAGCAGTTCAACTCCTTAACTGTATTTAAGCTTGAAAAGAGACTGTACTTTTAGAATGCTCAAATGATTGTACATTAATACAAATGAGAATATTTCTATTACAATCTTAATTGTCTAGCATCCAAAAAATGGTGTTCCACAAAATGTGAGAGAAAAATGGCATTCTCCTTAGGATGGTTAACCAAAACATTTGCATAAAATGTTGTAAGAGAGAAAGTGAAAGGTTAAATTATGGTGTGCTGTGTGGAGGAGCTAAAATGCAGGAATAGTACCAGGACCCTGTGCTTGCCTCATCTCTCAAAACATTTAGATAAACATTAAATCATTCTGAACACCCATGAAATCAATCTGAGAACTGAAAGACCAAACTGCACAACCAAAGGAAGACATAAGCCAAATAGTGGAAGGTAGTAGGTGTGGAGATCTGATCTGGGGGCAAAAATAATTGTGGGTGCTGCAGTGGGGAGGGAGCCCTGATCACAGAGGGAGTGGGGGGAGAGAGAGAGAGGGAAGGGAAAGGAAGGGAAGGGAAGGGAAGGGAAAGCAAGGGAAGGGAAGGGAAGGGAAGGGAAGGGAAGGGAAGGGAAGGGAAGGGAAGGGAAGGGAAAGGGGAATTTTCTTACTCTATTGGTGGGAATGTAAATTGGTATAGCCACTCTGGAAAAAGTATGGAGGTTCCTTCAAAATTTAAAAATGGAACAACCCTATGACCTAGCAATTGCACTACAAGGTATTTACCCAAAGGATACAAAAATACTCATTCAAATGGGCACATGCACCCCAATGTTAATAGCAGTTTTAGCAACTATAGCTGAATTATGGAAAGAGCCCAAGTGTCCTTTGACTAATGAATAGACAAAGAAGACGTGGTGTATATGTATATTTGGGTATGTATACATATATGTGGTATGTGTGTATATATATGGGTGCACACACACACACACACACACACAATGGAATATTACTTAGCCATAAAAAATAATGAAATCTTGCCATTTGCAATGACCTGGATGAAGCGAGAGTGTATTATGCTAAGCCAAAAAAGTCAGAGAAAGACAAATACCATATGATTTACCCATATATGGAATTTAAGAAACAAAAGATGAACACAGGGGAATTAAAAAAGAGAGAAGGAGGCAAACCTTAAGAGAGACCCTTAACCATACAGAACAAACTGAGGGTTGTTGGAGGGGAGGTAGGCAGGGCGATGGGCTAAATAAGTGATGGGTATTAAGGAGGGCAGTTGTTGTGATGAGAACTGTTATATGGAAGTAATGAATCACTAAATTCTACTCCTGAAACTAATATTACAATACATGTTTACTAGAAGTTAAATAGGAAGTTGAAACATATATACATGCATGCATAATTATAGTGTGCTAAGCAGGAGAGACCATCTAAATGATGAATATCCATTTACTACATTTAGCCCAGCCCTTACCTCAGTCAGGGCTCCAAGCAGAACCAAACAAGCCTGTATACATAAATACTGGTATGTCCATCTACAAAACATTTGCCCTTTATTATCAGCGTCACTTTAAATCACTTAGAAGTCTATACTTTATTACAATTATATTATTTCTGTTCCTAAAATTGATATATCTTACTGTCTAGAATTATCTTTAGAGTTTGTGAAACAATAAAAATTATATTCACTGTTAATATTCACCTTCATAGATTTGACCTTTGGAAATTAAAGAATGTCAAACAGATCCAAGTCTGAAGAAAGAGTGTGTAAACAAATTGGATAACAATAGTGTTTGGGTCAAACATGAAACACTAGTTCTTTTATTCATTACTACTCGAGTTTCTGGAAAATGTTCCATAGAGGTTAGTCCAAATTTTTCTAATATTTAAAAATTTCAAACTCACCCCTGATCCTTCACAGTCAGTAAATGACCATGTTTCCCACTTCACTGAAAAGATGGAGGTTTTTCAACTTCACTACCATTCATGTTAAGATTTATCTCATTCTGGGGTACCTGACTTCGGCTCAAGTCATAATCTTGTGGTTGGTGGGTTCAAGTCCCATATTGGGCTCACTGCTGTCAGAGTGGAGCCTGCTTTGGATCTTCTGCCCCCTTCTCTCTGCCCATACCCTACTCACTCTCTCTCTCAAAAATAAATAAACATCTGTTTAAAAAATTATCTCATTCTATACTTCTACCCACTCTCCCAAAGTTAGCTTCATCTGTGTGTTTTTTTAAGCATGATGCAAACTATACCATTTTCCTTTATAAATGGTTTGTTAGTACATTTGAAAAGAGACACACAATGCTTATAATTTAAAGTGATCCTAATCTGTAAACCCATAGAATAGGAATCACAGAAACCTGAGATATGCAAGTTGGAAGACTTCTTACATGGCCACTAATCTTATCCTCTTCTATAAATGATGAAAGAATTAAGTTCCAAAGAGAGTAAGTAGCTTACTTAAAGTCATAGCTAATTAGTGGAAAAGCTAAGATCAGATCTTACAACTATTTCTTCTCATTCTATACCCCCACTTTTTTTTTTACTACTTTATACAGCCTCTTAAAATCACCCAGAATAAGAAAAGGCATGCAAGATAACCACTGGAAGACCATACATGTTTTCATTCTAAATGATGGTGATGAGAATAAAGCACTAAACACTGAAACATCTTTTTTATTATTTCAGGACTCCATTTCCCTTTATATATGCTTACAGAAAATTTTACCAGATAGATCATCATAATTTTCTAGTCTTGTGGCATCTAATCAAAGTGCCAGCAAAAAATTAAGAAGATTCTAAGATTTTCAAAGAGAATTTTAAATGTGCTACTTAAAACAAGAACATTACAAATATAAATGTCTATTAAAAATTGTTCATTTTCTTCCACCAATAAAATGACAACTTTGCACAAACATTTTATGCCCAAACTCTGAAAATCCATTCCAGTTACCAAAAGAGCAAAGACATTTCTTCAGATGCCCTGAAGTAACTTCAGTAATATTCTATAATTTCTAGAGTGATAGCAAAAGTGATTATCTAATCTCCAAGGTAAGTCATAACTGTGAAGAGACAGCAATATGTAAGCACTTTATCTTGCTGTCAGAAGGCTGAAAACTAGAGTTTTTAGACCTATGTTTCAATCCTTCCCCCTGACACCAACAGGAGAGAAATACTATACTAACGCATCCTAGGGTCTAGAACAACAACAACAACAAAAAAATGCAACTTTTGGTAGAAACTAGGAAAACTGTAGTCATGGTTTCATGAAACAAGGAAAAGACAATCTGAAATCTAAATAAAATTAATATAGTCATAAAACTTATATTTATATAATTCATTAACGTACCAAGAAAGGAGCCATCAAATTCCACAAAACCTATATGAAGTAACAGAATAATTTAAAACTGGTAATTATAAAACTCCAAGAGGACAAGTCAAAGCATAGAGACAGAGAGAGAAAAAACCTTGTGTAATTCTGTTGCTATTTAATAGCACTGTCATTAAAGATCATAACAGATTGGACTAGCTAAACAATTCACAGTTCTCCAAGGGAGCTACCTATCGTAAAGGAGAATTGCAAGAAAGCGATGTGGGCAATGCATTTTGGTTGACTGCTTCAAACTATATCCTTCCAATAAACTAATTTTATTTCATTTATCAGTCTGGTAGAATACACCTAGTGTTTTTCTTCCATAATGAATTAAAGGTGATGAGGAGGCAACAGTAACAAACAGCCTTATCTTATCAGGAATGAAACCAATATTTTATGGTTATGTTTTAACCAAAAACATGCAGTACTACATAATGGAAAAAACATTTTTAAGTCTTCACATAAATAAATATAAAATATTTACTACGAATAAATTGTTAACAATTATGGCTTTACCTTCTTTGAAAATTCTGCTGCTTTCTGTTCACTTTCTTCAACTTTTGCCTTGTTCACACATGAATCTATTAAGATTCACAAAAAAATATTAGAAATTATTGCATCAGATCTCTAGGTAAAAGATGGATACCAGCCTATAAGTCTACCATGTAGACAATCATTTTTTATATCAATTGCTATTGAAGGTAAATTGACCTACACTACACATAAAATATAAGCTACCACATTTTTTTGCATACTGACTGAATTCAATGATAGTATTGATGAATCACAATGCCAAGCATCCAAGAATGTATTTGACAAAATCATCATCATTTTAGAGATATTCAATTATTTCCCAACTTTTACAATAATATAATTCTTTACTTTTTTTGCAGTTTACTATGGGTGGAGAGAAGACAAACAATCTATTTTTAAAACTATTCGGGGCACCTGGGTGGCTCAGTCAGTTAAGCATCTGACTTTGGCCCAGCTCATGATCCTGGGCTTCATGGGTTCAAGCCCCATGTCGGTCTCTGTGCTGACACCTTGAAACCTGGATTTTCAAGAACTCCAGGGTTTCAGAACCTGCTTCAGATTCTGTGTCTCACTCTCTTTCTGCCCCTCCCCTGCTTGCACTCTTTCTCTATCCCCAAAATAAATAAACATTTTTAAAAAATTAAGACTATTAAGACTCTGGGGCGCCTGGGTGGCTCAGTCCCTTAAGTGTCCAACTTTGTCTCAGGTCATGACGTCGGCTGTGCTGACAGCTCAGAGCCTGGAGCCTGCTTCAGATTCTGTGTCTCCCTCCCTCTCTGCCCCTCTACTACTCATACTCGCTCTCTCTCTCAAAAATAAATAAAAATATTTAAAAATTAATTTAAAAAGACTATTAAGACTCAAAATTGCCTTTATATATTTTTATCTTTTAATGTTTATTTACTTTGAGAGAAAGTATGGGAGGGGCAGAGAGAGAGGGAAAGAAAGAATGCCAAGCAGATTCTGAACTGGGAGTGCAGAACTTGACACGGGGCTCAAACTCATGACACTGTGGGATCATGACCTAAGCCGAGATGAAGAGTTGGACATTTAACTTATTGAGCCACCCAGGTGCCCCTCAAAATGTCCTTTAAAGTAAGGCTAGAAGGGAGGACACTATAGCACTCATTAATTCAGGTTTTCTACAGAAAGATTTCACTTAACTGACTTCTGATCTGTAGCAAAATGTATTATGTAAATAAGGAAACAAACATTAAATTCCTCAGATTTAATCAAATATTCCAGAATATAAATAACTGAAGAACATCTTTTTGGAAATATTCTCATTATTACATATATAAGTGTACTCTGTATCTTGCCATTCCACACCTATTTACCCAAAAAAAATGAAAACATGTCTATTCCCATATATATATAAATGTTCATAGAAGCTTTACTTATACTAGCCATCCCAAATGTCCATCAATAATTAAATGTATACACAAATTGCAGTATATCCATATACTGGAATATTACTCGGTTGTAAAAAGGAATGAACAATTGATACATGCAATATAACAACATGAATGAATCTCAAAATAATTATGCTACATGAAAGAGGCCAGACAAAAAGACAGTACATGCAATATGTTTCTAGTTACATAAAATTAAAAAAAAATCTATAGTAAGAAAAAACATATTAGTTATTCTTTCAGGATGGGGAGAGGTAGGGAGGCATGGGAAGGAGAGATAACAGAGAACATAGAAACAGAGATGTTTATTATCTTGATTGTGATGATGGTTTTAAGTATACAAATATCAAAATTTATCAAATTATGTACTTAATAATAGATAGCTTTTCACATGTCAAGTACACCTCAATAAAGTTTTTTTTTTTTTTAAAGAACTGCGTATAAAGAACTAAGTTGGAAATTGGTAAATGATCAGAAAAAGAGGGGGTTGATCTGTGCTGTGCTTTCACTGGTTGGTAATGATCTTGATTTAAATTTCAATTGGAAGACATTAAGAGTTCTGGGCAAGAATTTGATTGAATTTATGAAAAATACTAGACTTACAGAATTGTGAAGGGACTCTATATTCCAAGTCCAGGTGACTTTAAAATAGAGATCCATAAATTTCCTAGAAGTTCTTGAAGCACCTGCTAATTTTTACATTTATGCACGTGTATGTGTATGTAGTGGTGGTGGTTCTAATGAAAGTTCCAAAGTATTCATCAGAAAAATTCCTCTAACCATAAAATATTAAGAACCATGCAGATATTTGACTTGTCTGAATTTACAGTGGATAAAACTGAAGCCTAGAAAAGTTAAATGGTTTGTTCACAATCAGAAGGATGACACATGGATGAGGTAATAATGGGTTTCTGAAGTTCTATCCTCTTTTGTTTGCTGCCTTTACCTCCCCCATCCCAATGCTAACAGTACACAACTGTAAGTACCTGGCACACAGTACACAAAAAAACAAATGTCTATTGAACACTGAAAGACTTAGCCAAAATCAACAATACAGTATGTGTGCCAAGCATGGTCCATAATAGATTATAAGGAAATACAAATATTTGGAAATATTGCCTTATAACTCTCTCAACAAAATATGAAATAAACTATGAGTTTATCAAGCTCATTATCAAATATGCAGTGAGGCCAGCATTCACATTAATTCTCAGGGAAGGTAAATTGGTGCCTACTTTCTCTAAAGCATATGGCCTTTCAAAGTTCATACCCTCAATTACAGGAATCAATTGTAAGGAAATGACAAGAAAAAGGCAAAATTTATATAAAGAATGTGCATAGCAGATTCATTTATTAATATGAAAACCTGAAAACAATCTAGAGGTACAGTAAGAAAGGACTGGTCAAGATGATCATGATACTCCATAAGATGGAATATTATACATATATTCAAAGTAAGAATTTGAAGGTTAACATGGAAAAATTCTCATAATATGATGCTCCATGAAAAATCAGCAGATAGATTAAAAAAAAAAAGAGACATAAGAAAATGTACTTAGCTGAAAAGTGAGTAATGGTGGTAGAATGTACTGAGCTGAAAAGTGAGATCAGTGGTTCATTCTATCACTTACATAAACCTCTAGATTGCCTAGAATAAATGAGCACTGGTTTTAAAATCAGAAAATAAGGGGCACCTGGCTGGCTAAGTCAGGAAAGCATGTGACTCTTAATTTCGGGGTTCTAAGTTCAAGCCCCACAGCAGGTGTAGAAATTACTTTAAAAAAATCTTTAGGGATGCCTGGGTGTTTCAGTCTGTTAAGCATCCAACTCTTGATTTCAGCTCAGGTCATGATCCTTTAGTTGTGGGATCAAGCCCTGCATTGGGCTCTATGCTGGCATTGCAAAGCCTGCTTGGTATTCTCTCTCCCTCTCTCTCTGCCCCTCCCCTGCCTGCTTGCACACTCTTTCTCAAAATAAATAAATTTATGCTAAATGAAATAATTCAGGCAGGGAAAAACAGATATCATGATTTCATTCATATGTGGAATTTGAGAAACTTAACAGATGAACATAAGAGAAGGGAAGGAAAACTAAGCTAAAAACAGAAAAGGAGGCAAACCATAAGATATACTTAAATACACAGAACAAACTGAGGGTTGATGGGGAGATTGGAGGGTGGAGGGGTGGTTAAATGGGTGATGGGCATTAAGAAGGGCACTTTTCAGAATGAGTACTGGGTGTCATATGCAAGGGATGAATCACTGGGTTCTACTCCTGAAGCCAAGACTACACTGTATGTTAACTAACTTGAGAAAAAAAAAGAATCAGTATTACCAAAAGCATCACATAGAAGATACTTAATAAGTTTTAAAAAATAAATAAATGAATGATTAAATACATAAAAAATAAAAATTAAAATTAAATGAAACAAAAGCTTTAAAAATTAAAAAATAAAATTACCCATCTAAAAATCAGAAAATACATAATAATTAATAATAAAAAATTCATCTTTGAATATTACTATGAGTCTGCCTTGTGCTGTGGAGTGAAGAATTATAATTGGCATTCCATAGCTGTTGCTTTCTTCCTTTAAAGACAAGACAAATGAGTTCATGTTTTCTTGAAACTTAGCCAATAGTGATTTTGATTAGGTACAAAAACTGTTTATGAGGTCATATAATGTAGCATATTTCACAAGAGATTTCACATCATCCTTCAGAGATTGTTTCAGAAAATACAGCTAACTAGTAGTCTAGGATGATATAAGTTCATTCCCTTAGCAATCCAATTACATGAGCATGATCACCTCAAATTCTTTTCTAGCTTTAAGGTCTATGAAAATATAAATTGATCTACTTTGACTGAATTAAAAGGTCTTGACTTATTGAAGTCAGTATTTTCTCAAACTTGAACACTAATAACATAGCTATATTACTAATTAGACCCTATAATTGCACATGTGATTTCTATAACACCACTGATAAACCAACATAATCAAAGGTCTTTAGAGTCATATATCTAAAAGTAAAACATTCATCTATAATAATATAATGGTTTTTTTTTTGGGGGGGCACTGACTTTAAACTGAATTCAAGAGCATTAAAACTTATCAGGGTGCCTGGGTGGTTCGGTAGGTTAAGCGTCTGACTTCGGCTCAGGTCACGATCTCGCGGTCCGTGAGTTCGAGCCCCGCGTCCAGCTCTGTGCTGACTGCTCAGAGTCTGGAGCCTGTTTCAGATTCTGTGTCTCCCTCTCTCTGCCCCTCCCCTGTTCATGCTCTGTCTCTCTGTCTCAAAAATAAGTAAACGTTAAAAAAAATTAAAAAAAAAACTTATCAAATAGGTTAATATTTTCAATCACACAGGCAGAACCCTCATGATCATCATAATTAACAATTATAGTGATTGGGTACTCACAGACACAATGACTTACCAGATATTAATGAGGAACTTCAGTGAGAGCACTACCTCCCAAAACTATTATACAGAAGATAGTAAAACACAATCAAAGGACACTGAAGATAATATTACATACCTATCAGATGTGTGAAATCAATGTCTAATCTTTGCCTATACTTGAAATCTGGGTCCATACCACTGCAGTGCAGCACTATCTGTGAAACACACTCCTCAATTATCTTGTAATACTGTGGCCTGAAAAAGAAAGTATTCTTGAATATCTTTTCTACCTATACAAGTCAATTTTCTTACGAAGTGGTTCAGCATGATAAAAGAATGAGGTATTTTTCTAGCACTGCTAGAAGAAATCATTCTAGACATTACACCCTCTCTGGAGAAATATGCTTAACAATGGTCTGGACATTATAGTAAAAAACCCATCATGATGTAATCAACTGTGAACACGAGTGACTTAATACTTTAGTTTGTAAGGATTCATGGTTGTCATGCTTATCAACCTTATCTACTTACTTAAGTAATTGTTCCTAAAGTTAATGAAAACAAATGACCTGTTAGTCCTACATCCATGGATACAGAAATGATTCCAGGCCTCCACAAGTTCTCAATTTCAATAAGGGATGAGTGTCTTGGCATTGACAAGGTACTGAATTTATCACAACACTTTTACTCAAGATTAGCTATAACAGCTTACAAAACTGGACTGAGCCACAATATTCAAAAGATCTAGTTCTATACATTTTTAAAAGATCCATTTTATAGAAGCATACACACTTAATATGCATGGCCATAGTCTGAATTTGTTCAAAGTGTCAAAGATTTCTAAACATATCCTAATTCTGTGATCTATCAAGGTAATTCTGGTCTTAAAAATGACTACTTGCATACTTCAAAAAATTTTAAAGGCACTTTTTACATTAAAATTTAAGGAAAATTTAGTATTTATCAGTGGGTAATAAATTCAACAGAGAAACATCAGAAATAAATACTATCATAGACAAATTATGATATAAACATCCCTAAGATTAGTATGCTGATAACTAGCCAAGCCACTAAAAGTTTTCAAATGAAGCCAAACAGAGTCTAATTGCTCTTATATTTTTTTGTCATGTGGCTGGTCTCAAGACTCAGAATAAATAGTAATATATATTACACATCTGAGACTTTTTTCAAGTCATCATCAGTTTTAGGATAAATAATATTAGATTATAATCAGTCTAGTCAATGACTCTGGGTAAACAAGGAAAACACAACTGCTCTCTTTGAGGCCATATTAATTATCTGTAAGTATAATAAAAGTGCTTGTCACATTTCTACCTCACATCGATGTTCTCAGGATGAAAAGGATGTCATATTAGAGTAACTTCTAATATATATTCAAAATTACTGGGAAATAGATCGTCTCACAGAAATTATTTCCCCAAGTAACTGTATACCCATAGGCACAGTACCCTTTGAATTGCCACTACTTATTTTAGGCAACAACAATCATTTTAATTACCATCTTTTCTGCTTTAAGAAAACAGGATATAATTCAATATTTTAACCATTTTTTCTATGTCTCTGTACCATCTTGATACCCATCAGTAACTGTACTAGTCTGAACTATAATAGTTCTCCATGTGACTTTAGAACTGTCATCTTTGTTGCAACTATACCTGAATGCATGGTAGCTTGCCTCTACCCTTTAATCAAGCAAATTTTGAGAAATCAGAGAACCTAGGTTGCCAGAATTTCATGCATATTAGAGTATGAAGAACAACTAAGGGTGTCTTGAATAGTTATATATAAGATCATGACCATCAGCTTATGGATAATTTCAGTCTCTCAGAAACCTTTCTCTAACTTTCTGGTTTTCAGATATATTTGCACTTACTAGACTCTACAGCTTCTAACTTTATTATTATCATAATCATTTATTTTGAAGAATTATAGTAATGGATATAAAGCTGAAATACCAGTATTATTTTCTTAGATAAGATCACATCTATTATTAAATAAATATTAGAAAGGAGAAACAACAGAAAAACCTTACTTATTAAAATGTACCAGAACTTAAAAGTTGCACCATAGACACCTCAGTGCTTACTCTGTGCTACCATTACCTAGCAAAGAAAATTCATCACAAGGTCAGTAAAATCTGTTGGGTTCTTTCTACTAAATGTCCTGTTGCTGGGGTATGCAGTTTTATAAATAGAGCCTTCTGGCCCAATTAAAAATAAATTAATGCCTTTTAAAAAATGTTACTCAAAGTCACCAAAGTCTCATACACTATTTATGTATGTATATATGCCTCTACTACCTAGGATGCACTACATTATCAGTTTCCCTTAACTTAGTCAAATTCAAATCATACAAATACTAGTACTCTCAGAACTTCCTCTTACCTGATATAATAATCATTTCTGATGAGCAAAAAATGTTGTAGAATGGATAATAAGTAATTTTCAGCAGCAGTATCCTTCAACATGTTATACAGAAGATGATACACTTCATTCATATCAGTGGAATATAAGTAAAGGAAAAACACTAAAGTTCTTGATGAAAGTTTCACTCATAACAAAAGCAATTTCATTTTTTTTAAATATTGATTCACCATTTTATTTCCATTACTGTTTCTAAACCTTCAACTGTGTGACCCAGTATTTTAAAATTTACATAAATAAATTAAATCTATGAAATCACTTTAATCTTTTAATGAGAGAAACAGACTTAAAAGAGCATTTCTAAAACCATTTAATCATCAAAACCTTAAGCAATTAGTTATCCATTATATTTTAAATTTGAGATGATAGCTGGTATGATTGAAACAGCAATGCCATTAGAGAAAATGGTTTACTCTTGATCTTCCTGTGGTTGTGATAGAGGGCCTATATTATTCACATAAGCCACTATCCCTCTATTTTCACTGCCACATAATACAGACAGTAAAGGAGCATTCTGTGGACTGCTAAAATATCACAAACCAGTTTTATTTTATACTGATAAAACACTAACTGTGAAATTGTTACTGTTTGCATTTATTTGTATTTCATCATTTAATAAAAATGGAGAGTAAAGACAAAAGAACTTGAAACATACTTTTCTTAGGATATAAAAAGAGTGGTAAAAGTTTAGATTCTTCTAGTAAACTAGATAACAGATTTCAAAAATGTATTCACTTTTATAATAAAAGTGAGGACATAGAAAATTGATGTAAAAGAAAGGTAGAAAAGGAAATGTAATCTAACATTCTAAAAATAACCTGAAATGTCAACATTTTCTCTGAAGTAGAATTAAGTATATGATGGATTATTTCTTATACCCCATGTAAGAGTGTTGTATTAAAGTCTCATAAGGTCCCTTAACCGGTTACAGAATGGAACCCAAAATAGCTTTATGGTGAAGTTTGATTATAAGAGAAATCTATACAAAGCAAGGAAGCAAGATATATATTAATACAAAAAGCATTTAATATTATGAAAATGTCGACTAGAGTCACTAATGCTGGATAAGAAATTAGTAGCGTTGATCCCTTATTATAATGGCATCGTTATCCATCACACACACATTTATCTAATACTTCCAAGACACTTCAATAGTAGCATTGGAGGAAAAAGATGAAATATAACATTTCTGCCCTCAATCTCATAGGGGAACAGAACTATACATAAATAAGACAGAAAGTACTGTGAGTTTCAAGGAGAGGAATATTCCAGCTTTTCTTTCTTTCTTTCTTTCTTTCTTTCTTTCTTTCTTTCTTTCTTTCTTTCTTTTCTTTTTTTTTTCTTTTTTTTTTTTTTTGGCAGTGCAGGGAGGAAGAGGGAAGAAGGTATCATAGAGAAAAATTCCATCTCAAAAGTCATTTTAGTTTTGAAGTGTTTCCCAGTCTCCTCCAAATTCCCTAAGTAAGAAATTTACTGAGTGTGAAACAAATGGCCAGCAATGCTATGACAACCATCTTTTATATCTAAAATCTTGTCATATAAAATTGTTGCCACAGGAAGATTACACCTGGTATTTGACTCAAACGCTTCTACCACATAGCCCTGTTATAGTCAGATACTGTCACATCTAAACATTTTTTTTTTACTAAGGAACCAAAATATTTGTATTGAGACTAAAACACTTATTTGAATTGAATTGTATCTCTAGATCATTTGAGTAACTTTTAATAAAACTGAAGAAGCATATTACTTATAGTCACATATGATCTCAGTGAACTTTTCCTCCCAAATTCTTATATTTGAGGTATATGCCTTAGGCTCTTGTCTATTCCAGACTATTAAATTGAATATATCTATAATACAGCAAGCCATTGTGCAGATTTCAATATCATCTGTGTAAATCATCGGGATACTCTGACAATTCCTTAACATGAATCTGAAGGACAGCATTATAGAGAGGTACTAATATAAATAAATGGATATAAATTGGGCTGGCAGACAAAAACCCTAATAATGGTCCACACAATCACCCACAAATCCCTTTTTCACAATACATGCAAAATGATTTCTGTGGCTTGTCAAAAGGATATTCCATTTCTGCTCGAATGTCATTGAGACGGTGTGATAATTCAGTCAGGTCGTCTTCTTTGTTCTCATCAAATACTTTCAACTGAATATCAAGCTCATCATTCTCTTTTTCTTTTAGATCCTAATATACAAACATAAAACTACAGATGAGTAACAGTTTGCAAACACCATACTTTGGTAATAAAGCATAGACACTATTATTCATTTATATACACAGAAGTAATTTTAAATATTGACCCAGGCACTTAGTTTCCTGAGAGAAAGCAAATGCACTATGTATTTTCCTATTTTAAAATTAAAGAACATTATATTAATTGCATTTTCTTTTCATGACTCAGATTTTGATTATTTATATTAAAAAAATTAACAATCACTTTTACAGTTGAAAAAAACTAATTGCTAACAATCCAATTTGAATGCTGTCATTTTTGATTAAACATACTCATCAAAGATAGCAAAAGAACTCATGAAGTTAGAATATTCACATATGCCTCTGGCAAAAAATGCAAATATAGATCAATTGTACTAATGAAGAATAAATGCAAGGATATATTAAAGCACAACAGTCCCAAGTATGGTGTAGAAAGTTGTGTAAAGAAATCTTAAGTGATATTTTGGGATTTTGAAGCAAAAAGGCATCAGGGTTTTTTTTATCAAGCTGCATGTCTAGCCTCCTCCCCTACTTTTTTTTTTCTTGGCCTAATCACAAAATACCAACTTGGGCATCAAAGATTTGTTTTTGTAATACATTATGAGCACATGGAATACAAACATCTGATAATTTTCAAAATAATAGTATGAACAAAATCTTTGGAAGCATGCCACACTAGAGATTGTTGGGCTTAATATATATCACCTGGAATATGTTTTAATATGTGTCCATTAAGTTGAAGCTTTCAAAACCCAAATCTATAATCACAACTGTGGATGCTCAAGGGTGATACTGAAAGTGGGACTAGGATTTCAGAGCTGAGTTTTAACTCTAAAAGGAAATGCAAGCATGGTGTATTTCAAATTAGATCAACAAAACAAAATAGGATTCATTTCTTGTTTCTACTTTTATTCATAGAACAATTATAAATGGAAATGTAATGCTATTACTAAAGCCAAATGCAAATGTATGCAGTTTACAGATTTTTTCTAATATTCACATAATTTAAATTTACATATAGAACATATGAAAATATGTATTAGTATGTTTCTATAATTTCATATAGAATAAATGACAAATAAATGCATTTACACTTAGTTTCCTCTTTAGGAATAACTTGCTTTTGGTCTAGTTTTCCACTTTTCAATCTGTTGGAATGCAAAATTTCCTACCATTGGTGGAATGTTTTATCAGGTGATTTCAGAACTCCAGGTCAGAAAAGAGCAGAAGCCAGAAATACCCAGTATGTTGGTCATTGCAGAAACAATTGTTAACACATTTTACAATATGGACTTTTCCTTATTTTTGTCTTATGTTATAACATATTGTTATGTTCCTTCTTAGAGGCTTACTATAAAACTTGAACACTTTCAAATATGTTTGAAAACAGAAAAATCTAATTTGAATACAGCCATTTAATTAGCATCAGAAATTTTATAAAACATGGAATCAATCTGATTAAATATTTTCTGTAAAAATAAGTGGCTAAATGTTTAACTGTTTTTAATTCGGACAACACATTAGTTATATAAATATAGTTCATATAGTATATGAACATATATACCATAATATTAAAACACAGATATATGGGCTTCTGAGTGGTTCAGTCAGTTAAATGACTGACTCTTGATTTAGACTCAGGTCATGGTCTTGTGGTTTGTGAGATCAAGCTCGGCTTTAGGCTCAGCACTAACAGTGCAGAGCCTGCTTGGGATTCTCTCTCTCTGTCTGTCTCTCTCTTTCTGCCCCTCCCCCCACTCACTCACACACACACTCTCTCTCTCTTTCAAAAATATATAAATGAACATTTAAAAATTATTAAAATATATACACATAGAAATGTGATACCTTATATTGCTTATTAATAATCTCCATTAATACAAATATATATGCATATATACATACACAACATATATAAAACTTCCATTCAGTCAAATGTCAAACCCTGAAAAATATATCCATAAATTCATGATGAAATAAACATTTAATTAATAAAGTTTTTATAAGCACAAATATGATATCCTATAAAAGGAAATGGAAATGCATCACTAAAGTTTTATATTTAAAAATATATATAATCATAACTGTATGAATTATATTATTAATTATGTAAAATATTGTAAATATGTTCAGTTATTTCTTTAAACAGAATTGCTGTATAGATATGGAACATTTTTGACAGATTCTGTAAAACACATATTTAAGTCTCTATAACATAGTGTATTTCAAAGGAAATTCCATTTCCAGTACATGACTGATTACCAGTCAAGCAATCAAAATTGAGTCTTGAACAGAATAAGAGTTTGTTGTTTTTTTTTTAAACAGAGTAAGAATGCATGATGCTTACAGACATAATTTCTTACTCTCTTGTTCCTTCACAAATCTTATTTACCTAATATTTTCTAAAGTTATTTAACTAACTGTATAGTGTGTAACAACTCACTAATCCAAATTGCTAAAGCAAATTTATGAACAGAATTTTCCATATAAATGAAGTATAAACTCCCTTTAAACACCATAATTTATCAATAGAGATGGGGGAATATTGAAAATAAATTTTTACAGAATACAATTTTTTTTGATCAAGGATTTTATTTCAGTTTTTTTTTCAATATATGAAATTTATTGTCAAATTGGTTTCCATACAACACCCAGTGCTCATCCCAAAAGGTGCCCTCCTCAATACCCATCACCCACCCTCCCCTCCCTCCCACCCCCCATTAACCCTCAGTTTGTTCTCAGTTTTTAAGAGTCTCTTATGCTTTGGCTCTCTCCCACTCTAACCTCTTTCTTTTTTTTCCTTCCCCTCCTCCATGGGTTTCTGTTAAGTGTCTCAGGATCCACATAAGAGTGAAAACATATGGTATCTGTCTTTCTTACAGAATATAATTAAAATAATCCTTATCTTGAGGATTCTGATTATTGTATGAAAAACGTTTCACTGTACTATATTACAATGGTCTCAGGGGTTATTAAAACACTAAGAATCATTCTCTCTAACACTTAATGATTACAGATATGTTTTTTTTTAAGTTTTTATTTGAATTCCAGTAAGTTAACATACAGTGTAATATTAGTTTCAGGTGTACAATACATGGATTCAACATGTTCATACAACCAGATAGGCTTGTGACCTATAGGACACAAGGCTATATAGGCTATAGGACCATTCAAAGTAGAACTGAACTTTTCTAAAACCAGATACACCAAAGCATACATCTGAATCAAAATGGGTTTCAGTAGACCCAAGTCTATGGTACATTTTATGATGATGAATTCCAACTACTTTCAGTTAAGACTAACAGAGCACAAGTTACAGATGCATGCTACACACTCATTCTTCACCATGAAATGTCCCTTATTTTGGTATTTCTAGTACTTTAAGTATTATATACATTTATATAACATATATATAATATGTACACATATATATATGTATTTGCGTATATGCGTACATATTATATATATTTACTCCCTTTTGCTTCTTTTTTCTCAGGTGTGAGACTAGAGAGTTTAAACAATTGTCTTTTAACAATGCCATGTTTAAACAAAATCCCTCTTCAGTTAACACATTAGACAAAATAAAAAGTCACATTAGTTGTATTTGTGCTTATAAGTGTACTTTATCTCAGATCAAGCTGTAAAGTTATTTCAAAAATGTTAATTATTGCATATATTCATATTCAATTTAAGGAATTATTTTTAAGAAAAGTTCCTACAGCATTGTAACAAGAATACCATTCTTAAGAAATGTGTCTAGAATATACGAATCCAAATTCTATACATACTTAATGCTGAATATAAACGATATCAATCTAAGTTCAAAGAGGAAAGCAAAAACTTTTAAATGAAAATTGAGGCTGCAGAAAAAGAAAAAGCAGCAGTCTTTTATGTTCTCAGTATTCAAATTCAAAGAAAAGAAATTCCCTTTCGACTTTGAGAAAACAAAACAAAACAACAACAACAAAAAAACCACCCACATCACTCTGGATACATTAGCTGAATTCTGAATCATAAGTTGTATAGAGAGAGTGACATTACTGCAATATAGAAAAGCTTACAAAATATCTAATGCTTTACAAAAGCAAATAGAACAAGGTACATTTATTTACTCTGCTGCAAATACTTTTGTCCAATGAGAGAAAAACATTAAAGTTCATTAGCATAATAAATGTGTATACACAACTTACTGGTAACATTGTTTTTAGTCCTGAACGCAGGAATTCATTCCTTAAATGTATTCTAAAATCAAGCTCATAGGGTGAAGTGACAAGGGCATTTATAAACTGCATGCAGGCCACCTGCAATTAGAAAGCAAATTTTGTTAATTTTTTTTTCATTAAGGGAATATTTACTTACTGCATTCAGATCATTATTTTTCCATTAGCTAAAGGCATACATACATATACTATAAAAAGAAATGTAAATTTTTACATAAGTATAAGGATGATTTAGTATAAACAACAAAATTAACAGTTAAGTTTCTAATGTCCAGAATAATTTTAACAAAAATATGGATGGCCAAGTATTGCTATGTTTTGCCAAACAATATGAAGGAATATTGAATTCTCTCTGAGAAGCTCAAAGTTCCAAAAGTCTGCATATATAGCCCTTTAAAAGATCATGAAATGTATCTTTCATACCCAGCTGTCCTCAGAGTGCACTTGGCCTCAATTCTATATGGTTATAGAATCTATAGATTCTATAGAACCATATAGAATCTATATGGTTATATTTATTTTCTAAAATAAATCAAATAATGTACCCTGGTATTACACAGGGAACAGTGATAACTTGGAGCTATTATACTGATTTATACTCTCTCCATCTATCATTGGGATACACTTGCAAAAAATATAAAGTTTTAAAATATATGATTAAGAGGAATTAATTTACTGTGTATAAAAATGAATGCAAGTAAATTAAGATCAACTAGAAGGCACTGTGACACAAATGCCAAAGTGCATTGCATGACAAATAGAAGTGTTTGTTTTTAAGTGAAGGTGATTCCTTAATTATATTAACACTGTAAAGAAGGTTTGGTTTTTCTTACCTTCTAATATTGAGGTTCCCTACTATAAAGGGGACTTACTCTCTGGTAATTGCAAGCTAGAAGGGAATCAACAAAGTGCTAATTGCCAGTTGATCCATACTTTTTGGGGAATGCTGCTCAAGTTTACGGCAACTAGATAATAGTTTAAGTGATGAGCTGCACATTTAAATTGATCATTCTTTTTTTTTTTTTTAAGTTGATTTCTTTATTTTGAGGAGAGAGACAGAGAGAGCAAGTGGGGGAAGGGCAGAGAGAGAGGGTCAGAGAATCCCAAGCAGGCTCTGTGCTGACAGAGACTCAACCAGGGACTCGAATTCACAAACCACCAGATCATGACCAGAACCAAAACCAAGTCAGACGCTTAACTGACTGAGCCACCCAGGCGCCCCTAAATTGATTATTTTTAAGGTATGCAGTGAGTGCACTGTACAGTGTTCAAAGAGTTGATTGCCAGAGAACTCCTGGAAAACCAGATTTGGTAAAGATGTCAAGTATATATACAAGTATATATAGGAGACACAAATAAATAATAGTATGAGAAAAACAGATCAGCAAAAGAAAATATTTCAAATGTATTTTGACTTGACCTATCCCACCTATCATTTTAACAGTTATTTTTCAAGTAGAAAGAAAATATTAAAAGGTTTAAAAGTACAGTTCCTTTAAATATTTCTTTATTTAAAATACAGTATTCCTTTCATTTTTACATATGTACCTTAGCCATTTAAGCTGTTTTTCGGGAGAATAGTCCATCTACTTCACATCCAGGTTCAAAAATAAAAAGTTGTATGTTTTAAAGGGGATGACTAAAGTTGTTTCTAACATTACTAAATATCTAAATGGCAACTGAACAATGTAGTCCAACTCCTATGAATGCTCAAATGTCAATATAAAACATTTAGACAATTGATTAAAAATACTTGCTTTATCGTAAAACACATTTCAAATAAGTTATTATGATATTTATGCCTTAATGGACTAGTTAACCTTCTTACTTACAATAAGAAAATATGTAAGTCTATATAGTTTCCATAGGATGGGATAAAAGTTTGTATACTGTACATATTATTAAATATATTATCATTGCATGTGCTTGAATAATCCTTGTTATGTTACAACTATGATATGACCAAACAAGCCAAAGTACATGTCTAATCCAAAATTAATAGAGAGAAAAGTTGCCATCTGCTAGGATTGTTTTTGCCAGAAGAAATTCTAGCTTAATGGCTTGTATTAATACCCTACAAGAGAACATTTCAATAAGAAACAAGTTAATGAGACTTGGATTTGTACCTTTATACAAATAAAAGTATTTAGATCAGGAGATGATAAAAATAGTAAAAATCAATAAAATTAATAAATATATCAACATAAAAATGAATATATCAACATATATTCAACATAATGAATATATCAACATAAAACATTGATATAATGAATATATCAACATATATTACATTTAATAAGACAAATACTGCAATACTATAAAATACTTTACATGTGATGTATAACTGAATGCTAAAAAAGAAGTGGCATTGAGGGGAACCTGGGTGGCTCAGTTGGTTAAGCACTGACTTCGGCTCAGATCATGATCTTGCAATTCTTGAGTTTGAGCCCCGCATCAGACTCTGTTCTGAAGGCTCGGGGCCTGAAGCCTGCTTTGGATTCTGTGACTCCCTCTCTCTGCTCTTCCCCTGCTTGTGCTCGGTCTCTCTGTCTCTCTGCCTCTCTCTCAAAAATAAATAAGTTTTTAAAAAATGTTAAAAAAAGAAGTTGCATTCATTGACTATAAAATAATTAGAAGACAAACAAAATAGGTAGGAGACACTTTGAAGTCAGCAATTTAAAGAAATAATGGCACTGGTTTATCAATGTACTATTTATTGTTTATCAAATTCTAATAGACATATAATTAAATATAAATAACATAAGGAGAATAGTCATACCATCATGTCATTTTCCAACATATTCTGTTACAGTGATTCCCTCTTATAAAAACATTTATAGTGTATGAATGTGAAGAACAAAAAAATCATCTTAAATGTCTATATCTTTATGTTACTATGTAATTACTGCCCTTTTTAGAGGACATAACAAAATCAATCCAAAACCAAAATAATTGTCACTATTTACAAATACAAAATTAAATTTTAAAAATAGAATTTGTTTCAATGCCAGAATATATTATTACTTAAATATAAACAGGAAACAGCCATTATGTAGATTCTGAATAATTAAATACAGAACCCTAAACTATTATCATTAGTATTATTCTTTTTAAAAAAAATAAATTTGAAAGCACATTTATTTATATATTTTTTAATTTTTATTGTTGAGAGAGAGAGAAAGAGAGAGAGAGAGAGGGAGGGAGAGGGGAGGGGCAGAAAGAGAGGGAGACACAGAATCTGAAGCAGGCTCCAGGCTCTGAACTGTCAGCACAGAACTCAATGCTGGGCTCAAACTCACTAACTGCAATATCATGACGTAGCCAAAGTCGGACACTTAACAGACAGACGCACCTGGCGCCCCTGTTCTTATTATTAATTACCAAACAATATAGAGACTTTATATAATTCACCATTTAATGCCTTCCTCATAAAAACCATTCAACATAAGTGTTACTATTATTCTTAATTCCCAGATGATGAAGCTGAGGTTCAAAGCAGGTAACTTATACAAGGTCAGACAGCAAGGAGAAAACTCATGATTCTAAACCATATCACTTTATTTCAAATACAGAATAATTTCCAGCACATTCAAATGCCTCATTAACTCCATTCATAGATTTACACAAAAAAAGATTTTAAGGATGAGTAATATAATAAAATTTAACTATTGCATCATTTAATATACTGGAAATATCTAGCTTTGAAACTATTAATTAGAAAGCATACAATTATTTTAATAATATATTGTCTAGTATATAAAGTGCTTATCATGTAAGTCAATTATACCTCAATTTTAAAGAAAACAAAACAATGTGGTTATCAAAATGCATAATAGATTACAAACAAAAAAAAAGAGGAAAGGTAGAAAACAGTTCCCAGAATGTGTTATATTCCACTATATATGTGTATATGTGTATATATGTATATGTGTGTATACATATATATACATCCTGAACAATGAAGTATGGGTAGCATCCCATCATCCAAAATAATGGTCTCCACTTTCCTTTACTTCCTGCCACGCCACTCCCTATTCAGCATACATTTGCATACAGATACAAACACATACACACACACACACATACACACACACAGGCTAGAAATAGGCTATTCAATATGGGGCCACCAGTCACAATTTAAATTTAGTTTAGTTACAATTCAATAACATTTAAAATTCAGATGCTCAGTCACACTAGCAACGGTTCAAGTGTTCAAAAGCCATATGTGTCTACTGGCTACCACACTGGACGGCATGAATGAAGGACAATGCAGAAACTTTGACTAGATAGCATTGCACTAGAGGCTTTAAGGAAAAAGTCTTCTGCCTAATATCTAAAACCTAAGCTCCAAAGAAGTACAAAACTCATTCCCAAATAATGATAGTTTCAGAATTGTTATGTTGAACTTCCAAGCGTATAAATCTTTAAGATCATGATTGAACTATATTGTCTGCTTATAAGGCAAAATCAATCTGCTTTAAAAAAATCCAACCCCAGAGATGCAAAATAAAGAATATGTGATTTTAAAGTGGAGAGACTGCCTAAAAATGCCAAATACTCTGTTCTGATGTGTTCCTTTAAAGATAAAGAAACTGAAAACCTAGAAATACTAGATGATTCGCCCAAGATCATGCAGCTAATAAAAAGCCATGAAGACTGAACTAGAACTCATGTCTCATGACTGTTTGGGATTCTTTGTACAACACTACAATGCACAAATCTGGCATTGCTGAATAGCATTTTTCCTTACACTGGGAAGAAAAGCAAGTACCCTTGAACTGAATATCACAAAGTCCATTTTTCCAGATTCTTTCTGTTGCTTAGTTTCTTTATAATAGGTCTAAGTTTCAAAATGGTCTGCCATATCTGTTTTAAATATAGCTTCCACAAGAATTAAAATTTAAACGTCACAGTAAATCAGCACATTTTGTCCATTATTAATAAATATGGTAGGATAGGACCAAAATTCTGATTCTTAACCACTAAAACAGTTTCTTTATTTGTACTTCAGGGGTCTCCTTTTCTACGTGATAAATATGCTGCCAAATAAATGCATGAATATGTATAGATAAAAACCACCAACTCTGCATGTGATAAAGATACAATAATTTGTACCATGTATAATTATATGCTAAACTGAATTACTATCAGTTTTTCTATCACATTAGGATTATTCCTTTACTATAATAGTATATTTTCTTTCTACAATAATGGTCTACATCCTTTAGTCACAAGATGCTATTGTCTTCATCCTGCGGTATAGGATGTGATACAGAGTGTGAAATACCACAAAAGAGATTATAAACTTTGTAAAGGCAAGTTCTGCATTCATTTAGGATTTTCTGTTTAACCTCTAATTGCCCTCAATACAATGATTAAAATATAATGGGTGAATGGTAATGAGATATCTCAAAATTTAATAGCATGAGACACAGCAACGCAAAAAAAAATTGTATTCCATTTCTTACCAAAGTGGTAGAGAGGGGAACTATTTTAACATGAAATATCCTCACAAAATTATTGGAAAAATGCTACAAACTTTTATTTAACTTACCAGGTCTGAAAACTATACAAGCATCTATCTCTCTGTTTGATCACAATTCAAAGAGCTATGGAGTACAATAATTGCCAACTCTAGGGCATTCTCAGACAGATTATCCATATTGCCACTAGCTGTGACAAAGTGTGCTTTTAAAATTTTATTGACACGGTCACAACTTGACCTTATTAAGTACTTTGTTGACATTAACAAGGTCTTTCTTTATCTTACCCCAGCAGGAGTTAGGAAAAAAGATGGTTTAAGTCAAATAAGTACAAAACAAGAAAGATACAAATGTACAGAGCAAGTTAATTAAATCAGGAAATGGAGAAAAAGTCCAGGCAGATGAAGCCATGTACAAAGGTATGGAGGTAGAAGGAAAAAAACAGCATAAAATGTTCAGGATTCTGAGCACACTATGACTGGACCAAAACATATAAGTAGAATAGTGGTGAAGTATAAGTAGAAGAGTGGTGAAATATGAGGCTACAGATATGATGATGTATTTTGATGATGATGATGATGATGAAGTATTTTGTGTATACTAAGACTACATTTTAATCCTAGAGGTTACGGGAAGATCTTGTTGGATTGAGCAGTGATATGACAAGAACTGTACTTCAAAACTATAACTCTGTGGAAGATGATTTAAAAGGGGTTGGAATAAAAGGTAGAAGATATTTAAGAGTCCAGAAAAATGGCAAAATGGTGAGATGTGACAATGCACTGAAATACACAAATGGCAGCAGAGGTGGAGGGGAAGGGATACCAATGAAGGAAAGAACAACACTAAGGAAGTAGAGTTGGTAGGATTTGGTGACTGAAGGAATGCTGAATGGAGAAGAATAGATTCAAAGATGACTATAATGTTTCTGGTTTATACTACCCAGTGGATAATGCAGTAAATAACCTGTTTTAAAATCCCCCCAAAAAAGAGAAAAATGTACACAATTGTTATTTAAAAATATAATTAGTGCTGTATTTTAACAGAATTACTTCCTGCGACTATAATAACATTTTGAGAAGTCTCAGGGTACTACAGAAATAGAAAATGTAATTCTATTACATTTAAAATACAGCACTAATTATAATTTTTAAACAATAAGTTTGAACTTTTGTGTTTCATTCTGTATTCTGAAAATATTTTTGAAATTTTAGATGAAATTTTTTTCATTGACATGAAATAGTTCAAATAAAAAAAAACCCAATTCACAATTTGTGTAAGAGTGATAGACTTTGCATATAACAAATTACTAATTTTTGTAGCTCATCAAACTAGGAAATTTCAGGGGCACCTGGATGGCTCAGTTGGTTAAGTGTCTGACTCTTGATTTCCACTCAGGTCATGATTTCATGGTTTGTTAAGTTTGAGCCCTGTGTCAGGCTCCGCACTGACAGCATGGAGCCTGCTTAGGATTCTCTCTTTCCCTCTCTCTGCCCCTACCTTGTTCATGCTCTCTCTCTCAAAATAAATTTTAAAAACTTAAAAAATATTTTTAAAAGGAAGAAAATGCATTATACAAATGATTCATCACAAAGACCTGGCTTCAAATTATATCTCCACACTTCAATAGCTGTGTGATTTTGAGTGACTGATTTGAGTAAGTAATGAAGACATTGAATGTATCTAAAACACTTACTTCTCCTATACCTACATTGTGGGACAAGTACAAACTCCTATATATGACTGAATGCCAGTGATATTTAGTTAGGTAAGCCCAACTAAAGAAACAAGAACAAAGATTTCAAGAAGTCATCTAAAACGTACAGTTTTCAGGGGAACCTAAGAGGCTTATTTGGTTGAGCATCCAACTCTTGAATTTGGCTCAGGTCATGATCTCACGGTCATGAAATGGAGCCCCACGTTGGGCTCCATGCTGAGCATGAAGCCTACTTAAGATTCACCCTCTCTCTCCCTCTCCCCTACTTGCTGTGTCTCTAAAAGAAAAAAGTACAGTTTTCAAATCTTTCAAATCTTTTCAAATATTTCAGTAGAGATATTAAAAATTTTGAGAGAGGGGCGCCTGGGTGGCTCAGTAGGTTAAGCGTCCTCCTTCGCCTCAGGTCATGATCTCGCGGTTCATGAGTTCCAGCCCTGCATCAGGCTCCGTGCTCACAGCTTGGAGCCTGGAGCTTGCTTTGGATTCTGTGTCTCCCTCTCTCTCTGCTTCTCCCCTGCTTGCATTCTGTCTCTGTCTCTGTCTCTCTCAAAAATAAATAAACATTTAAAAAAAAAACTTAAAAAAAAGTGACAGAATTTTTATATAATGTACAGTATATAAGTATATATATTATATAATAAGTATATTATAATATATAATAAGTATATTTTAAAAAGGAAAGCAGAATGAAATATCCCAATTATTTAAAATGTAATACATTGGACATAAAAGGCACACCATAAAAGTTTACCTAAAATGATAATCATAGTTAGAGAAAAAACAACTAACAAAGATCCTTAAATATTTAAAGAGAGATTATAGTTTTGTAACACTACAGTATTCTCTTTGGACAAGCCAATTCATCTATCTGCTGTAGTTTCAAACCCTGGCAAAAAAAAAAAGATACTAATAATTTATAGCACAATAAAAAATAAAAAAAAGATAAAATAAATTGTTTTACATTAGATAAGAAATTTTAACATTTAAACACTCCCTACTAAATAATTTGATAAAATTAAATGTGTAACCATCTTCTCTTTGTTGAATGATACTACAGTAGTTTAAAAATTAATTCAGAAAAAGATCGCCATGGTGCATTAAATGGTAAACAGTGTCTAAAAGAAAGAGATGAGCATCAAAGACCAAAAACCCTGATGTCAAATTCTAAGTCTGCCACTTACAAGCTGTATCAGCATAGATAAGTTATCTAGTCTCAATAAGCCTATTCATCTCATAAACAAAATGGACATGATAATAAGGCCTACACAGCTCAGTTGTTATGAGACTTAAATCAGATAATTTATGTAAATTAAAATTATTAGTCCATGATCTCACACAATAAATATGGTCAATAAATATGACTTCTCATCACTCAAGAACAAAGTTATCTTTCATAAAATGGGTCTATTCCTGAAACCATCTAAGAAAAAATAGTGAGTTTTGTCATTTTCTAAATAAGACATTTAGTCTCGGTATATACAAGGCTATCAGATAGACCCTGACCAAAGAGTTATAATTCACCTCCCCCCCTCAACATTCTGGTGAATCAGATATCTGAATGTTGTGTGAATGACATAAAGAGAGATATGCTAAGTTTTCCTAAATTTCTACAATAAGCCCACAGACTTCATTAACTTATGTTAGGATAATAGCATTGTCTGAATTGTTGCCCTATTATACTTGATTATTGCTAAAGCTTTAATTTCAATGGTTTATTTTATTTTTTAATGTTTATTTATTTTGAGAGAGAGAGAGAGAGAGAGAGAGAGCAGGAAAAAGGCAGAGAGAGGAAGAGAGAGAAAATCCCAAGCAGGCTCTGCACTGCCAGCACAGAGCCTGATGCAGGGCTCAAACCCACGAACCGAGAGATCACAACCTGAGCTGAAACCAAGAGTCAGATGCTTAAACAACTGGGCCACACAAGTACCCCAATGGTTTATTTTCTTATTTACTAACTTTCTTCCAAATATTAATGATAATCATACTCACCATATTATAATAACTTGAAGTAGTTTCCTAATTTTAAACAAATTGTTACTCTCACAGACAAAATTTCTAGCTTTTATAAATGACCAAGCAACAGGAAGAATTTAATTTTTATGTTCCATTCTATTTAAATACTAGAAAGAATGGAGTTGGCATCATACAAAATGAGTACTTCAAATATAACCCCAGAAGCCGTTGAAGACAAAATGAACTCACCTGTAATTGCAAAGCTTCGTGATTTTCTAATCCTTCCACAATAGGTGAAAATCGTTCCCTATTATTTCTTTCTGCTGCTGTAGTTATTGCCCCTAAAAGTTTATCAAGACTACACACACACACACACACACACAGAAAAAAAAATAGAAATGAGAAATCCATCTTATACATACATTATGATATGGGTTATCTTTCAGTCTTCCCTAATTCCTTTCTAGCACTTGATGTTTATAAAGACCACCACAATTTAAGAGTTGTGTTCCTTCCTATCCACATATTTCTACAAGTCAAATATTGATAGTTTTAAATAATTTCGGGCCATCAAAATGAAAATTCAATTAAAAACTTTAGGAAAATAAATTTTCTAGGTTATAATTTTTAAAAGATCCTTAGTTGATAAACAGTGAAATTTAAAATTTCAGGTTTTGATATTTCATGCGTCAACATGATTATTAATAATCATTTAAGTATAATATGGCATATACAATATTAAAATCTTATAATAAAGTGCTGGAAAGAGCAAATACATTTAAAAGAATTGAAAACATCAACAATCTTTGAAAATGGGAACAAGAAACAAAAACTAAAAGAGAAAAGCTAGGTAACTAGAAAAGCATCTATAATTACCTAGCGCAAAAGAATTATTTACTGGAAGAAAATTATTGGAAACTATCACTATACAGTGTCTGAATCAAATTAACCTCCCTGGAGTATACTATGCTTATTGAACTATAGTTATAATTATAAAACATATACCAGAATAGGTTATATTATAGGAATTAAATACTGAAAACCCAATTGACAAGAAAAACATTGTTTACTCATATATAAACGGATTTTTCCATGAAACCTAAGGATACCTTACTTTTGTATATGTAATTTCATTCTTTGCTCTGAGATAAGGCTTAATGCTCTATGATAATATGATAATATTTTTGGTTAGTGTTTGTCTTTGGTTTCTAAGTACACTAAGCAGCATTAAGCAAGATCTCATTTTATTCTAACATGTATGAAAAAGCCAATGTATTACAATAGTCTTAAGTCTTTTCATGGCCCTGTTCTGATTCAAACAGAAATTATTACTGTCACATGAAATGTTCAGAAGAAATATTTTAGTTCATGTCCGTAAGAGGATACTTTATCCTTTATCACAATGGTTCCTTACTAACTGGGCTTGTTAATGACATCAAATCTGAAATTTTTCTTCTCAGTCAATATTATTTCCATAGGAAGGTATGATCTAATGTACATTCAGCAATGACTTGTTAAAATTAACACATACATGCTCTCTGAATAATTACAATCTTTTTTGTTCTTTCTGTTTAACAGGTTTACTTCACTCTATGCATAACTACTTCATCTTTTCATTTATCATAGGCAAATAAAGTAAAATACCACTTTAAATAAAATCATAGTACAAAATAAAAGCATCTGGTCAATTCGGTGGGTTAAGGAAGTCAAATTTTTTGATAGGCACATGTAGAGGATATTTGTGTATGTGTGTGTATGTATTTAGCCATATTTGCTCTCTGATTTTTCCCCACTTTTATAATGATTGCTTTACCTTCAGCTAGATAAAATTCTATTTATTCAATATGAATCCAACTTTGAAGAATTTCCCACTAGAATTCTATTTAAAATCTCTGTCAAAAAATTTTAGGGGTGCCTGGGTGGCTCAGTCGGTTGGGCGGCCTACTTCGGCTCAGGTCATGATCTCGCGGTCTGTGAGTTCGAGCCCTGCATCGAGCTCTGTGCTGACAGCTCGGAGCCTGGAGCCTGTAGCCTGTTTCAGATTCTGTGTCTCCTTCTCTCTCTGCCCCTCCCCCGTTCATGCTCTGTCTCTCTCTGTCTCAAAAATAAATAAACGTTAAAAAAGTTTTTAAAAAAAGTTTTTTTTAATCCTGTATGTAAAAATAGATATGGTAAATTGCCAGTAAATTATTTTCTACAATTTAATTTTTTAAATTGTAATCTAAAGTAATTTTCATGCAAGTAATCTAAAGAAAATCACAAAATATGGGCTTCCTCAAGTACTATTTTCCATGCACTTAATATAGTAATACAGCAATACTTACATGTTCTCTTCTCCAACAATGCAAATAGCAGAAAGTATTTTTACTATTTCAGTCATCATGTTGGGTTGTTTGGGATCAATTGCTCTTGCCAATAGCAAAAGACTCCTTTCATCTCCTAGAATCCTTTGCAATCCAAACTAAAGAAAAAGCAAAAATAAAAACAATAACCCTCATTCAAAATGCCTATGTAATGCATGTTTAATTTAAAAAACAACTTACAGTGTGCCTGGGTGGCTCAGTCAGTTAAGTCTCTGGCTCTTGGTTTCAGCTCAGGTCAAAATAGCATGTATATAAAGCCCCACGTCAGGCTCTGCCCTAGAACACTGACAGTGCGGTGCCTGTTTATTTATTTATTTTGAGAGAGAGAGAGAGCATGAGTGGGCTAGGGGGAGGGACAGAAAGAGGGAAAAAGAGAATCCCATGAATAGACACTTCTCCAAGGAAGACATCCAGGTGGCCAACCGACACATGAAAAAAATGTTCAACATCACTCATTATAGGGAAATACAAATCAAAACCACAATGAGATACCACCTTACACCTGTCAGAATAGCTAACATTAACAACTCAGGCAACAACAGATGTTGGCGAGGATGCGGAGAAAGAGGATCTCTTTTGCATTGCTGGTGGGAATGCAAGCTGGTGCAGCCACTCTGGAAAACATTATGGAGGTTCCTCAAAAAACTAAAAATAGAACTACCCTATGACCCAGCAATTGCACTACTAGGCATTTATCCACGGGATACAGGTGTGCTGTTTCGAAGGGACACATGCACCCCCATGTTTATAGCAGCACTATCAACAATAGCCAAAGTATGGAAAGAGCCCAAATGCCCATCGATGGATGAATGGATAAAGAAGAAGTGGTATATATATACAATGGAGTATTACTCGGCAATCAAAAAGAATGAAATCTTGCCATTTGCAACTATGTGGATGGAACTGGAGGGTATTATGCTAAGTGAAATTAGTCAGAGAAAGACAAAAATCATATGACTTCACTCATATGAGGACTTTAAGACACAAAACAGATGAACTTAAGGGAAGGGAAACAAAAATAATATAAAAACAGGGAGGGGGACAAAACAGAGGAGACTTATAAATATGGAGAACAAACTGAGGGTTACTGGAGGGGTTGTGGGAGGGGGGATGGGCTAAATGGGTAAGGGGCATTAAGGAATCTACTCCTGAAATCATTGTTGCACTATATGCTAACTAATTTGGATGCAAATTTTAAAAAATAAAACATAAAATACAATAAAATAAAATAAAATAAAATAAAATAAAATACAACTCATATTGGTCTTCTAAAAACCTGTATCTCCACAATAAGGTTCTATTTAATTACATGAATGTTTTTCAAATGTAGTTGCTTGTCTATGTATTTTTTTTAATTTGAAATGACTGCATCTTGGGAGTTTTTGCCCCTTGATCAGATATGATTTCCCTTAGCTTGCCTAAAGAATCTATAAAGATTTGGGAGAAATACCTGAATAATAAGTATTTCCTCAACAAAGAAAAACATGTAAAGTACTTACTGATATAATTTTATAAAGTAACTCTACTTGTGTCATTGGATCTCTCTGGAGATATCTAGAATTCATGGTTACATTCTCTAATTTGTATAGAAAATAAAATTAAACAAAAGGGGTAAAATGTTGGAAAGTTCTTTTTGTCTACTATATGCTGGTCAAAGAAGCAATAAACCTCTTCCATACCATCTTCTATCTTCCCCCTTTCAGGAAGCTGTGCTACATTACAAAAGCTATGAACCCAAGGAAATGGTGACTAGGTTTTGGTAAGTGTCACAGTGAACTAGGCAGAGAAGACACCATTTTCACTAATTTTCTAGGCTTGGATATGAACACACAAGTGTGTATTATAAGTATGAACAGAAAAAGAAATGTTTTAAAAGGTTAAAATTGAAATCTTGCCATTTACAACAATGTGGACAGAACTGGAGGGTATTAGGCTAAGTGAAATAAATCAGTCAGAGAAAGACAGGTATCATATGACTTCACTCAGATGTGGAATTTGAGAAACTCAACAGATAAACATAGGTGAAGGGAAGGAAAAATAAGATAAAAACAGAGGGAGAGGCAAACCATAAGAGACTTTTAAATACAGAGAACAAACTGAGGGTTGCTGGAGGGGGGTGTAGTGGGGGAGTGAGTTAAATGGGTGAGGGGCATTAAGAAGTACACTTTTAAGGATGAGAACTGGGTATATGTAAGAGATGAATCACTGGGTTCTACTCCCAAAGCAAAGACTACACTGTATGTTAAATAACTTGAAAATAAATTAACAAAAAAATAAATAAATAAAAATAAAGTAATACTAAAAAAAAGTAGATAGACAATGAGAAGTTGCTGGAGGGAAAAAAGAGAACTCATAATTAAAACCTATGTGCACACATTTGGCTAAACAGTTAAAATTGTCAGAATAAATGGGAGCAGGTATATAGATAACCCCAATGGGTTCACTGTTTTACCTTGAATTTTTTATATTAACTTTGGATTTAGTGTTTTGTTTTTTTTAAGCTATGCTGGGATTGATAACACAGAACACTAAAAATAATAAAGTTATATTATAAAACAAAAAAGAAAAAAAGGCTAAAATTGGTTTTCACTCTATTTAGAAGGTATTTTCTTTGATCTTTGTCCCACAAAGTATTTCTCAGATTTCTTATGAAATGTTTGTTTCTCATTAGTTTAACAGTGGAATCCTACATTTCATTAGATCAAAATTGTCATTTCAAACTAACTTTTAGTTAAGTACCAAACATATGAATATTTTCATAATTCCTAATTTAACTTCCAAAAGAATTTGGGGGAAAAAGGGGAATATAGCTAAAGCTCTTAAATGTAACTTTACCAGGGGTCATTATAAATAAGAACATACACAGAGACAAGACAGAAAAAAAAAATGGAAGAGACAAGATGAAAAAGAAGCAAAAAAAGAAAAAAACCCAAAACCAGAATGGACAAATATGTATAAAGGTGGCCAGTAGGTACTAAATAGCAAGAAAAATACATGAAAAACATAGTGTAAAACTAAGAGAATGGTGTTTACTATGCAATTACCAAACTCAAAATAATAGCTTTAAAAATCAAATAGACTGAGGGAAGGAGTTAACTTGGTGAAATAGTAGGAGGACCTTATGCTTGCCTTATACCTTGAACACAGCTAGATATTATCAAATCATTCTGGGGGCACCTGGGTGGCTCAGTTAAGCCTCCAACTTCAGCTCAGGTCATGATCTCATGGTTTGTGAGTTTGAGCCCTGGGTCGGACTCTGTGCTGACAGCTCCAAGCCTGGAGCCTGCTTCTGATTCTGTATCTCCCTCTCTCTCTTCTCCTCCCCTAGGCACACTCTATCTCTCTCTCTCTCTCTCAAAAATAAATAAACTTAAAAAAAAAACATTCTGAACACCCAGGAATTCAATCTGAAGACTGAGAGAACAAACTGCACAACTACAGGGAGAAAAGAGGCCACAACATGGAAGGTAAGAAATGCAGTGATATGATCTGGGGGGAAAAAGAATCATGGGACTACAGAGGAAAGGGAGTCCTAATCCTGGGGTGGGAGGGGGGAGGAAGAGGGAGAGGAAGGGAGAGAAAGAGAGAGATAAAGCAGCACAGCAGCACGCAGGGCACTGCACAAGAAAAACCCTTGGGGCAGCCTCTCCCAAATGCCCTCCAAGAAGGGGAACTGTCCCTTCCATGTGATTCAGGGGATTCTCAGAGCATAGTGTCTGCTCTTGGGCCTCTGCCTTCCCATTGAGCTGCCCCATTTATTAGCATATGGGCAGAAAAACATGCTGAGGAGAGGTAACCTGGATGTCAGTTTTTTTGCTGTGCTTTACCATGAACTCCAAGCTACTACACATTTCGTGCGGCTACTTTTCTCGGAAAAACTGCAACCAGCCACAGTGCAGCAAGACCCTCCCCCAGAGATAGCATGGGTCCTTGTCGCACTGGGTCACTAAAATTTGTGGAGCCGTGAATGCCAGCCACGCATCTGAGATAAAAGGAGCGCTGCACCACCACTGGGTCGGCAGACAGTGCAGATACAGGGTGAAGTCAGGGACATGACAGAAGCCTTGGACACAAGAGGGGAGACTGTCTGCTCTTTTGTGAGGGTCAGAACAGTAAGGGATGTAAATGCCCCTCTCAATGGAAGACAGTGGGCCCACACAATTCTTCACCCCTCCAATAGCACCAATGAACTTCAGAGAGCAGCACAGCACACACAGTGGAGGCTTGAGACACTCAAACCAATCTGTGTCCCCCTGCATTCTGCAGGTGCATTTTTTAATAGGGCAAGTGTGACTGACAGCCAGAGCAGCAGCAGACCTCTTTTCAAAAGATCAGCACAACCCACCCACCCCCGCCACACACACACACACACACACACACACACACACACACACACACAGCAGGTGTACTGATCCTAGGGTGCTGCAAAGATTCAGCTCTAGTAAAAATAGGACTAGGAACAGGATTTCCTAACGCACAAAGGACAGAGACAAGTATAAATGCAAAGACAGAGTAATTCATCCCAATAGAAAGAAAAAGAGGTCACAGCCAAGGAACTAATCAAAATTGATAAAGTAATGGGAATGAACTAGAATTTAAAACAACAATCATAAGGATACTAGCTGGGCTTGAGAAAAGCATAGAAGACATCAGAGACCTTTACCAAAGAGATACAAGACCTAAAAACTAGTAAGGTTGAAATAAAAAATGCTATAACTGAAATGCAAAACTGACTGATGTACTGAACAGATGATGGAAGAAGTAGAGGAACAAATAAGTGATTAGAAGATTAAATTATGGAAAATAATGAAGCTGAAAAGGGGGAAAGAAAAATATTGGACCACGAATGTAGACATAGGGAACTCAGCAACACTATTAAGTGTAATAACATTTGTATCATAGGAGTCACAGAAGAAGAGAGGGGAAAAGAGGCAGAAGGTTGACTTGAGCAAATTATAGCTGAAAACCTCCCTAATCTCGGTGAGAAAAGACATGCAAATTACAGAGGCACAGAGAATTCCCATCAAAATCAACAAAAGCCAGTCAACACCAAGATATACCATAGTAAAAATTTCAAAATAAAGAGATAAGAAACGAATGCTGAAAGAGACAAGGGAAAATAAAGCCCTAAACCACAAGGGAAGATAAATAAGGTTCCTGACAGTTCTCCCCACAGAAACCTATCAGGCCAGAAGGGAGTGGCATGATATATTCAACATGCTAAAGTGGAAAAATATCCAGGCAGGAATACTTTGTACAACAAGGCTGTCAATCAGAATAGGAGGGCTAAAGAGTGTCCCAAAGAAACAAAAACTAAAGGAGTATCTGATCACTAAACCAACCTGTAAGAAATATTAAAGGAGAATCTTTGAGTGGGAAAGAAAGACCAAAAGCAACAAAGACTGTCCAAAGACAGGAACAGAGAAAATCTCTAGAAACACTGGCTTTACAAGTAATACAATGGCACTATATTCATATCTATCAATAAACACTCTCAAAGTAAATTGTTTAATTACTCCAAGCAAAAGACATAGGGCATCAGAATCGATAAAAAGAAAAAAAAAAAAAAAGACAAGACTCATCTATCTGGCGACTACAAGGGACACATTTTAGACCTAAAGACAGCTGCAGATTAAAAGTGAGGGGATGGAGAACCATTTGTCATTCTAATGGACATCAAAAGAAAGCCAAAGTATCCATAGTTATACAAGACAAACTAGATTTTAAACCAAAGACTGTAAGAAGAGATAAAGAAGGGCAATATATCATGATAAAACAGCCTATCCAATAAAAAGATCTAACAATTGTAAATATTTATGCTCCCAACATACCACCCACATATATAAAACAATTAATAACAAACACAAAGAAACTCATTGATAATAATACATTAATAGTAGGGTATTTAACACTCACAACAATGGACAGATCCACTAAGCAGAAAATCAACATGGAAACAATAGCTTTGAATGACAAACTGGACCAGATGGACTTAACAGACATATTCGGAACATTTCATCATAGAGCAGCAGAATACACATTTTTAACGAGTGCACATGGAACATTCTGCAGAATAGTTCACACACTGGGTCATAAATCAGGCCTCAACAAGTACAAAAAGATTGAGATCATGCCATGCATATTTTGTGATCATAACACTATAAAACTTAAAGTCAACCACAAGAAAAATTTGGAAAGACCACAAATACATGGAAGTTAAAGAACATCCTACTAATGAATGAATGGGTTAACCAGGAAATTAAAGAAGTTATATATATACATATATATATATATATATGTATACATGTATATATACATATATATATGTATACATGTATATATACATATATGTATATATGTGTGTGTATATATATATGTGTGTGTATATATATGTGTATATATATATATATATAAAGAGAGAGAGAGAGAGAAAACGAGTGAAAATAAAAACACTATGGTCCAAAACTTTTGGGATGCAGCAAAGCACTCATAAGAGGGAAGTATAGCAATACAGGCCTATATTAAGAAGCCAGAAAGGTCTCAAATATACAACCTAACATTAAATCTAAAAGAGCTAGAAAAGGAAAATAAAATAAAGCCTAAAGCCAGCAAAAGAAAGGAAATAACATATTAGAGCAGAAATAAGTGATATAGAAACAACAACAACAAAAAATCAGTGGAACATATCAATGAAACCAGGAGCTGGTTCTTTGAAAAAATTAACAAAATTGATAAACCCTTAGCCATACTTATCAAAAAAAAAAACAAAGGACCCAAATAAAATAATAAATGAAAGAGGAGATATCACAACAAACACCACAGAAATACAAACAATTATAAGAGAATATTATAAAAATTATATGCCAACAAATTGGGCAATCTGGAAGAAATGGATGAATTCCTAGATACATTTAATCACAAAATCTGAAACAGAAAGAAATAGAAAATTTGAACAGACCAGTAACCAGTAAAGAAATTGAATCAGTAATCAAAAATCTCCCAACAAACAAACGTTCAGGGCCAGGTAGCTTCAAAGTGGAATTCTACCAGATATTGAAAGAAGAGTTAATGCCTACTCTAAAATTGTCACAAAAAATAGAAATGGAGGGAAAATTTCCAAGGTCATTCTATGAGGGCAGCATTACCTTGATTCCAAAAGCAGACAAACACCACTAAAAATGAAAATTACAGGTCAAATATCCCTGAGGAACTTAGATAAAAAATTCTCAACAAGATACCAGCAATTCAAATCCAACAATATATTAAGGAATTATTCACCATGATCAAGCGGGATTTATTCCTGGGCTGCAGGGGTAGTTCCATATTTGCAAATCAATGAAAGTGATAAAACACATTAATAAAAGAAAGGATACAAACTATATGATCCTCTCAATAGATGTAAATAAAGCATTTGACAAAGTACAGCATCCATTCTTCATAAAAAACCTCAACAAAGTCGGAATAGAGTGAATATACCTCAACATCATAAAGGCCATATACAAAAGACCCGTGTCTAATATCTACTGAGAACTTTTTCTCTAAGGTCCAGAACAAGACAGGGATGTCCACTCTCATCATTGTTATTTGACATAGTACTGTAAGTCCTAGCCTCAGCAATCAGAAAACAAAAGGAAGTAAATGAATCCAATTCAGCAAGGAAGATGTCAAAATTTCACTATTTACAGACCACATGATACTCTATGTAGAACACCTGAAAGACTCCATCAAAAAATTTCTAGAACTGATAAACAAATTCAGGATAGTCGAAGGATATAAAATCAACATAGAGAAATCTGTTGCATTTCTATACACCAATAATCAAGAGGCAGAAAGAGAAATCAAGGAACCAATCTCATTTATAACTGCACCAAAAACCGTAAGATACGTAGGAATAAACCTAACCAAAGAAGTAAAAAGAAAAAATTGTACTCTGAAAACTATAAAACACCTACATTATGAAAGAACTTGAAGATGACAAAAGAAATAGAAAGCTATATATGAAGCTATTATAAAGTTATTGTCATCAAGAGAGTATGATACTGACACAAAAACAGACACATAGATCAGTGGAACAGAATAGAAAAGCCAGAAATGGACCTACAACTATATGGTCAACTAATCTTTGACAAAGAAGGAAAGAATAACCAATGGAATAAAGTCTCTTCAACAAATGGTTTCGGGAAAACTGGACAGCAACATGCAGAATAATGAAACTACACTACTTTCTTATACCATATACAAAAATAAATTCAAAATGGATTAAATACCTAAATGTGAGACAGGAAACCACCAAAATCCTAGAGGAGAACACAGGCAGCAACCTTTTTGACCTCACTCAGAGCAAATTCTTACTAGATATATCTCCAGATGCAAAGGAAACAAAAGCAAAAATAAAATATTGGGGCTTCATCAAGATAAAAAGCTTCTATACAGTAAAGGAAACCATCAAAACAATAAATAAATAAAAGGCAGCCTACAGAATGGGAGAAGATATCTGCAAATGACATATCCGACAAAAGGTTAGTATCCAAAATCTATAAAGTACTTATCAAACTCAACACCCAAAAAACAAGTAATCCTGTGAAAAATGGGCAGAAGATATGAATAGATACTTGTCCAAAGAAGACACCAAGATGGTTGACAGAAAAGATGTTCCACATCTCTCATCATCAGGGAGATACAAATCAAAACCATGATGAGATACCACCTCACACCTCCTAGAATGTCTAAGATTAACAACACAAGAAACAACAGGTGTTGGTGAGAATGCAGAGAAAGGGGAACCCTCTTGCACTGCTGGTGGGAATGCAAACTTGGTGCAACAACTCTGGAAAACAGTATGGAGGTTCCTCAAAAATTTTAAACTTAGAATTACCCTAAAATCCAGCAATTGAAATATGAGGTATTTACCCAAAGGATACAAAAACGTTGATTTGAAGGGGGGCATGCACCCCCAATGTCTATAGCAGCACTATCAACAATAGTCAAATTACGGAAAGAGCCTAAATGTCCATCGACTGATGAATGGATAAAGAAGAGATGTTATATATATATACAATGGAAGATTACTCAGCCATCAAAAAGAATGAAATATTACCATTTGCAATGACATGGATAGAGCTAGAGTGCATTATGCTAAGCAAAATCAGTCAGAGAAAGATAAATACCATATGATTTCACTCATATGGAACTTAAGAAACAAACCAGATGAACATATGGGAGGGGGGAAAAGAGAGAGCAAAACAAACCATGAGAAACTCTTAAAGATAGAGAATAAACTGAGGGTTGATGGAGGGAGGTGGGTGGCAATGAGCTAGGTGAGTCATGGGTAATGTTGAGGGCCCTTGCTATGATGAGGACTAGGTGCTGAGCACTAGGTGTAAGTGATGAATCACTGAATTCTACTCCTGAAACTAATATTGCACTGTATGTTAACCTACTAGAATTTAAATAAAAATGTGAGGAAAAAAGAAATCATCACTCTAAACTTAAGAGCAATATGACAGCAATGGAAGCTAAGAGGTAATGGGTTACTTTTTTATCCTATTATGGTCCTATCATTACATGTTTTGTATAAAGGAAAAGAGTTGTTGAAGAAAGCTATCTAAACTTCTTGGGTCCAACAAATGTGAAATTTAAGTCATTTCAGATGCAAGTGTCATGCTTTGACTATGATAATTTATTCCACATGGAGTGGATATAACATATACATATATTTTTATTTTGAATATGTACTTTACACCTATTGTTTCACATGCCTATAATTTAAAAGATCCACCATTTATTCATTTCCTAAGCATTTATATGCAAGTTATTAAAATGTCCTAACTAAAACTTGACGTTAGTTTAGAATAATCTAGGTCAAGCCATCATGTTTTTTAAAACTGCCAAACTCCTTAAGTAATAAGTAATTATGTTTTGACATAACAACTAATGCCTTGTGGGAAAAGGCTCTACAGGAAATCTCACTACTATGAATTTATCTAGTTGCTACCCTGATTACAGTTATTTAGTATCCTGGGAATCTGTGAGAGTTGAAAATGCGAGTCAATAAGAATTTAAAACTAAGGGTTCTACAACTACTTTTACAGATGAGGGGATTGATAGCCAGAGAATTCAAATGATTTTTTAAATGCCACTCAACTTATTGGTAAATCATGTACTATATCTCCCAATTTCTAGTACTGTTTTTGTTCTATTATTTGTTTCTCTCAATTGAATAAAGAGATTCATCTTGATTTGTAGAGATGCAAGGTTCATTAGTGCTGTCTTGTTAAGAGACTAGAATCTGCACAAATCTGTTGCAAAACAGTAAGGGTACAAAAGTTGTGAAATTCTGTATTAATGCTGATAGAAATCTTTCTGAAAGAGACTTCCAGGAACAGAACAATTAGTATAGTCTATACAGCAGTCTTATGTCAACTAGCAAGTATCTTCTACACATGTCAGATGTTCTTTCCTGTTAACATGTGTGCATAATATATACATATATAATCATATATAATGCCATATGTTTAAGAAAGACTACAGATTAAAGAATCTTATAGCATTAGTTATTAATAGCTATACATTTATATTGTAGTAATAGCTACACATTTGTGCAGTTTTTGGTTACTGTTATAATTATTTCTATTAAATATCTTGAGATTATCAAAAACACCATCTAAAGAGAATTATACAATTAATTAATTAGTGGTATTTTACTTATAGGAATATAGAGCAAATCTAATACAGTAACAAAAAGTTTATAGAAAAAATAACTATAACTTCATAACCTGTACAAAGATTACTGTTACAAAAAAACCCTTGTCTAGAATTTGTAAAGTCCCTCATATTGCAACTGCTATACATATACAAAAAAACCTTCCTATCTTCCTAAAATGTCTTTTATGTATATTAATTCACTGACATTAATTGAACAAAGAAGAGAAATCTTCACCATTGCAAACAAGTTCTTTTCTGCTGGTTCTTAGCACACAAGTCAAACCATACTTTTGGATTTTCCTTTTCAATGGAATAAAAATTCTGTAAAAACTGGTATTCAACACATAGCATTTAACCATAAAAGAAAAAAATATATATAATTTGGGAACAGATTTATGTTTCCATAATTGTAAAAAACTACCAGTAAATATTTTGTGAAGCAAAGTATATTTTTAAATATATTTCAATGAAGCTTATTATGATTTGCACCATAAAGACCCTTTGACAACTGAATAAGCACCTACTATTTTGTCAGTTTCATACTTCCATATACTGTTGGGCAAGTTCTCACCTTTTGTCACAGGCAGAAATAAATACTACTTACCTTATTATTCATGAATGCTTTGAGGCACTGAATAAGTTTATACTGATTCTTCTTGTCTATGTTTTCTTGCCTGAATAAAGGGGAAATAAACAGGTTACACTGTGCTCAAAAATTTCCGCTTTGGTGATTTTTTTTTCATGTTTATTCTTACTGTTTCTTGTCCAGAAGCTTTTCCAGCACATCCAATAAGAGTCCGAGACCTTCATGGCTAAAGTTGTTAACCCAGCTATAAAATGATCAAAAAAATGTGTATAAGTAATTTATATATTTAAAACATTAAATATCCAAAATGAAATTTTGATTTTTAAATCTGATAATCCTGTCTTTATAACACTTGTCATTTTTTTTCTACTTCCATTGCTATAAGTATTGACTCTATGAAGATGATTCAGAGATCTTTACCTCAATGCCAGACTTCTCTTTACATTTTAGATTGCCTATTCCACAGTAATGCCTTGGTTGTTTCACCAGCATCAGATACTGAAGTCGGCATATATAAGCCAAATTGATCTTCCCCTGTATCTCTGTTACCCTAAATCAACTCTTCTTCCACTCTTCCATACTCTGTTAATAACACTGCTATTCTTTGAATCCTTCAAACTTGAAATACTGGCATAATTTTTTGATCTCCATCTCTTTCACCTTTGTATTTATTCTTTTCATTCATTCCACAAATATTTATTGAGTACCTACTAAGCACCAGGCATGTTCTGGGTGATAGAGATATAACAGGCAACAAAACTAAGCCTTTACCCTCATGTAGCTTACTATCAAAAAAGAAGGAGACATGATAAACAGATAAACAAGTATATAATAAAATGTCGGTAGTTTGGAGCTATGAAGAAAAATCAACTTTAGTAAAAGGAATAATGAATGCCAGGATGTGATTTATTTTTAAATATTTTTTAATGTTTTTATTTTTGAGAGACACAGAATGCAAATGTTTCATATGCACTGCCATCAAGCTATAAAGCATTTATTTATTTATTTATATTTAAATTTTAATATTTATTTCTCTTGGAGAGAGAGATACTGAGTATGAGCGGGGGAGGGGCAGAGAGAGAGGGAGACACAGAATCCGAAGCAGGCTCCAGGCTCTGAGCTGTCAGCACAGAGCCTGCGTGGGACTTGAACCCACAAACCGTGAGATCATGACCTAAGCCAAAGTCGGATGCTTAACTGACTGAGCCACCCAGGCACCCCAGGATGTGATTTTTTTAATGTGTTGTCAAGGAAAGATTGTTTGATTAGGTGGCATTTGAGCAGAGTCTTCAAAGAAGTGAGGACTTTCACAGTAGAAGGATGAAGGACAAATCAAGTCCTGAGGAGGTAGCTAGTATGCTTTGAGTATTCCAGTAATTGTGAGGAGACCCGTGTGGCTGCAGCTGAATAAGAAGTCTTGGAAGAATGGCAGCAAATGAAGTCCCATGTGTGGTAAAAGGCTGGAAGACTGATCATGTACAGCTTGGTTTGACTTTCTGTCATCCAGTCATGAATATGCTACTTGTAGAATGACTCCCACATATTTCCCCTCCCCTCCTTTTCATTGTGTCTGATAACATTCTAGTTTAGCCCTAGTTACCTTTTCTTTAATGTGACAGGAGTCTCCCAACTAGGGTCTCTGCAGCATCATTCTTTTATTCAGTTTACAAAATGCAAGATTAGATTGCACTTAATCAGCAGTCATATGTCCAAAAATTTCCTCTGTACTACCCAACACATTTCAAGTCCCTTGACCCAATATTCTGATCTAGCCTCAAATATCCAGAACCAATCACATCCACAATGTATATGGAAGTTCATTTTAAACAAATTGTTTTAATTTCCATAGTGAAAATGAGAAAAAATCAATATGGCATTGTAATGATAATTGGCAGCAAGCTACTGTTCATTTGAGGCATGTAATCAATCAGTACAATCAGCCATTTTCTCTAAAGACTCTCCCTAATCAGTGGGGTGGTGGTGGAAAAATAAAATGACATCAGCTCTAAGAATAATATATCAGCAGATATTACAGCACAATATACCCTTACAGAAAACTTAAAGTGATAGAAATTCTGAACAAATTTATATACCCAGCCCTTGGTATCTCCTTTGGCATTTAAGAAGATAAAATAATCTATGATTTCCTTAAATTTAATACTTATAAATTGCTTTTCAAGATTCTACATTTTACTCATATTCTTTTCACACCCAGTAATTCTAAAATTATTGGTTACTTTTTTCTTGGATTAGGAAAGTGTTTGGTATAAGAACATTACTTATATCTGGTCACTTAACATCAGTCACCCACACATCCCAGACTTCTACAAATTGTGCGGTTTATGGTACTTTGGTTTAACTCAGTGGAAATTACTATTGGTCTGAAAAAAATAGGATACTCATGAAACCTAAGTGTGAGGATGCAGGGCCTATTTATTAAAAACTAGGCAGTGAAAAGTCTTAAAAATATTTTAGGCCAATGGGCAGTGGAGGCCTAGTTAGAATATTCAAGACTTTTAAAGTAGACAGAATAGGAGTCCAAAAGGAGCCTGATACTAGAGGGATAAAATAATTATGTAGCATGATGACACTCGACAGGTTAAAAGGAAGGGAATGCAGCTAAACATATCTTTTTTTTTTTCTTTTTCTCTTGCCAGCATCATTGCTCTTTCAGGCACTAAACACTTTGTGGCCTTTAGCCAAATGCTGTTTTTTCTTTTTCTTTCTCTCTTTCTCTCCCTCTCTCTATAAATATATTGATTTTAGCAAATACAAAAGTGGGCATGAAATGATGAAGCAGTTTAAAAACAAAATGTTGGCTACTCTACATCGGCAAGAATGCTGATACTACTACACCTGAAGTAACTATAAATCAGTGGTTCTCAAGGTACGTGCCCCAAACCAGCAGCAGCAGCATCAACATCAGCTGGGAACTTGTCAAAAATACAAATCTGTGGGCCCCACCCCAGACCCACCAAATCAGTAACTCTGGGGATGGGGCCCAGCCATCCGTGTTTTAACTAAACCTCTGGGTGATTCTGATGCTCAATTTTGAGAACCACTGACATAGAACACTGCCTTTCTCAAGCAAGACTCAGGCTCAAAATTCAAGATTGCTTTATACACCCCCTCAACCATACCGTGAATTCCCACTGCCACAGGACAGAGATTCAGTCCAAGCAAGTACATTTGGTACATTTTTCACAGTATGTAAATTTCAGCTCTGAGTTACTCCATACTAATTGGAATATCTAGAGGTATAAATATACAGTTGATGACTCTATTTAAAATCTGCCTCAGAGATTGCAAATAAAGACAGATATATACATAAATTTTCAGTAGTATCTCAGTCCTGAGATAAGAAATTGTAATTTATCACAGACACCTTATTTATAAAAGAAACATAGAAGCAGCAGAGGATAATGAAGAACCAAACAGAATAAAAAATGGGGAAAGAGAATGATCTCTTATAATTCCCATAACCACTCTGAAACATAAGGTTTTTTCCCTTTCTTTTTTACTGAAGATTTACATACAATAAAATACATCATTTTGACAAATGCATAATCATGCAACCTCCAATACAAAAAAAATACACAACATCTTCATCACTCCAAAATACTCCATTATTCCTTTTCAAAGCCAATCCCTTTTCCAAACTCCCAGCCCCCTGGAAACACTTACCTGCTATGTAACCCTAGTTTTGCTTTTTCTAGAATGTCATTAGAAATGGAATTATAAAGTATGCAGGTTTCGTGTCTGGCTTTTCTCATTTAGCATAAATATTATGATATTCAACCATTTTGTTGCATTTATCAGTGGTCCATCCCTTCTTATTGTATGGATATACCGTTGTTTTTTAATCTATTAATCAGTTGATGAGTATATTGGTTATTTCCAGGCTTTCATGATTATGAATAAAACCTCTATAAATATCCATAATTTTTCTTGGGAAAGTAATTGGGGTAGAATTGCTGGGTCTCATGGTAAGTATATGTTACACTTTTCAAGAAACTGCTTTCCAAAGTGGCTATCCTATTTGGCATTCCTTCAGCAAAGTGTAACAGCTCCATTTGCTCAGAATCCTTCCCAACTTTTCACACTGTCAAATATTTTTAAACTTTAGCCATTCTGAAACTTGTTTTCAGATAAAATGAGAAGCAAAGTAGTTAAGTAACTTTCCAAACATCACTCAACAAGTATCAGTTCTAGGGCTCACACCCAGGTCTAACTCCAAAGCCCATGTTTATTTCAATCATGCCATTAGAAATTACTAACAGGAACAGGAGATAATTTTCTATAACAACATCTGCATTGAGCTTATGTCTATACGTGTGTGTGTGTGTGTGTGTGTGTGTGTGTGTGTGTGTGTGTACACACGTGTGTACACAGCTTATATCTATATCGATATCTATATATCTCATATCTATATTATATCTATGTCTAGACACACAAACATGTGCTTTGCTTTATTTAACAGCTTACTTCATTCATTTAGGTGTTATAAGTACTTTTCAGACCATGCTTTTATTGTCTTTTAAAGTCCTAAGCTTTATAAGAAATCTACTAAATATTGTTAAGGAAAGATATCTGGAGAACCCAACTAAAACTTCCAATTAACATTTAGGTAAGGCAGCTCATTGAAAAGAATAGGGCCAGAATGTAGCTTACACTTTTTTTCCCCCTTTGGATAAGCTATATAGTTTACAGTCTTTTTAAGTATTAATATATTGGTTATTTTATGTTATTAAGTCACCTAAGTCAAAGAGTTGTCTTGACATACTGTACATTTAAGTTGATGTTTGTGGCCACTACCTGCAAGGGTACCAGGTGGAACAAATAAACCACCAAACAAAAACAAAAGAAAGATCAGTCAGAAAGATTCATTTATAAGTAAGCAAGAGGCCAGGATTAGATCTGAAGACTGAAAAAGAAACCAGGATGTTTACCTAGGGAGCAAGAGAATAAACGCACAATAGGGCAGTATCTTCTGAACTTAAGTATAAAAGGCTTGGCTATATCCATCAGGGAGTCCAGCATCTGGTTCTTTGCTCAAGAAGTGAAAAATTAAAAACCTTTCCCCAAGTTTAAGATCCCCCATTCAAAGATCAGGAAAATATCCCACCATCCATCAATGGAATATTCTGAGATCACATGGTGGCATGTTTAAACGCGTCAGTTTTAGAAAAAGACAGATGTAGGGTCCAATCCCATCTCTACCATATTTTAGTTGTTATTTATGATTACTTAAACTTTCTGAACTTGTTTTCTCATCCTCAAAATGGCGATGAAAATAGTACCTATACCCCATGCGGTCTTTGTGATTATTAAATGAAATAATATATGTGAAACAGCATAATGAAGCCTGTATTGAACTTTTGAAAATGTTAAAAACCAAAAACCTGATTGCTCTTTAAATTTTCTAGTCCAAATTACAGTATGAATTTTAGGCATAAATTAAAGACTCCTTTAAAATAATATAAACAGTTAATAACATTTCATCATTCATTTACTGAAAAGCACTTTAATTAGTATGAAATATGCAGAGGAATCTAAACATACATTAGCCTTGTACTACTGATTGAGTTTTTAAAAAGATTTCATAATTTAAATATTTGATACTCCTATATCTCATATGTTTAACTTGTTACTATCAACTTTGAATATATTTATTTCTCATTATATTTAATGCTGGCTAATTCTCATTAAATAACATTGAATTACAAGGGGAAAGGGAGTGTAGAGTGAATCTATTTATACATCATGCATAATTTTGACAAATAATATCAAAATATATTAAGGTTTTTTAATGCTTATTTAGACACACACTCACACACACACACACACACACACACACACACACACACAAAGTGAATGGGGGGAAGGGCAGAGAAACATAATCTCAAGCAGGCTCCAGAGAGGCTAAACTCATAAACTGTGAGATCATGACCTGAGCCGAAATCAAAAGTCTGATGTTTAACCAACTGAGGTACCCAGGCCCCCCAAAATAGATTAAGGTTTTAAAACAAATCTATCCCAAGCCTTCACAACTTCTGAGGTCCTTGTTTTTTGTTCGTTTTGTTTTTATTTATTTATTTATTTTTTTGACAGAGAGAGAGAGAGAGAGAGACAGAGAGAGACAGAGCATGAGCGGGGGAGGGGCAGAAAGCGAGGAAGACACGGAAGTCAAAGCATACTCCAGGCTCTGAGCTGTCAGCACAGAGCCCCACTTGGGGCTGGCACTCACAGACCAGGAGATCATGACCTGAGCCGAATTTGGAGGTTCAAGGGATTGAGCCACCCAGGCGCCCCATCTGAGGCTCTTGTTTTGAAAGGTCCCACTTATACTAATCAGCATGATCTAAGGTAAAAAAAACAAATTCAACAAAAACACCAGAGCATTCCAAGAGAAAGCAAAGTTTTTCCCCTTTCTAGCTCTCCAAGTCAAAACAAAGTAAGGGAAACTCTATAAATGTACCTATAGAACATATACATACATGTAAAAGAAAACCCTTCACAGTCTCCCAAAACTTCAACTTTTCATATATAGAGACTCAGACTCTGAATTTAGTTACATTTAGTTACAGTTCATGTAAATAATAACTTAAAATCAAAGATTCTGTGGATGGGTGAGTTCAGTAAACTCTACACAACACAGACATAATAGGAAATAGTGACTGCACGTACATTTATGACTAGATTGTGCATATTCATGCCTACATTTCAAAAGGGTTAAAGCTAAAATTAGAAGATTCTATCCTGAGCCCCCTAAGCTGTGAAGGGAATTGGTCTCATGTGCAGGAGTCCAATATTAGTCATGTCATCCCTTTACCAGTGTTTGTGCAGTGCTAAAGACTAATATAGAGGGTTATGTATTTTGTACAAAGCATTTTATTTCTAACGGTGTCCTATTCCCACATGTAATATTATACTACAACCCAAATCACTGCAACATCACATAAAATGAATGATAGCTTAGAGTTTCTTGGGGGAATTCAGAACATTGACAAAATTATAAGAGATGAAACAACTAATTCAAAGGGTTGAGGAGTCATTAAAAATGACTGTAAATGGTGTTTACATATTTTACTACCAGGAAACATTTCATTTTAATATCAATGTTTCCAATGTAGTATTTTTTGAATACAATTAAAAACAAACCTTGTTATATGCACTTATGAGGAAGAAACAGAAACCTAGGTGATTAAAACCGATGTACTACTCGACACAAACAGTATCATACATTCAGTACATGAATCATTAACCTCCAAACATGAAAAAGCATTTTCAACATTTTTAAGACATTTGTTCAGCTAAATCAACTTCATACACAATTCTACTATCAATATATACATCTATTAAAAAATAAAATGGCAAAAACAAAACGAATGTGGATTTGTAGATGTTATGACTGTGTTGGTCTTAATTCAGTAAAAACATATATATCCACTCATGTTTGTCTACAGGAAAGTAAATAAAATAGACTTGAGCATTTGAATATCCTTGGAAATATTCAACATGGCAGATTGGTGCATGAACAATCTCTGCCAAGTTGAAAGCATTTATTAGATACAATACTTCCATTTCCACACATTTGTGCATATAACTCTGAAGCATATCATTCACTGTTTATTTCACCTGATCCATAGAAAGGTTGAATATGTCGGGGCGCCTGGGTGGCTCAGTCGGTTAAGCATCCGACTTCGGCTCAGGTCATGATCTCGTGGTCCCTGAGTTCAAGCCCCGCGTCAGGCTCTGTGCTGACTGCTCAGAGCCTGGAGCCTGTTTCGGATTCTGTGTCTCCCTCTCTCTCTGACCCTCCCCCATTCATGCTCTGTCTCTCTCTGTCTCAAAAATAAATTAACGTTAAAAAAAATTTAAAAAAAAGAAAGGTTGAATATGTCAACCTTTATGTATAGTGTTGAGCTAGATCACAATTTCCTTAGAAAACACCAAAAAAAGACATTCCATCTTTCTCTATACACTCTGTTATTCACTAAAAGTGTTTTTTATCTGGCTGCATTTATTCTCCCTATCAGGTCTCACTAGAAACATCCTGCTGTTTCATAGTACTCACACATTTCTTAAGAGTTTCTCACAAAAGATGAAATGTTCACTCTTTCTAGTTGCTTAAATTTTATAAAAACAAACTTCTTACATATTTACAAAAAATTGTTCATGTCTGAGTTACATATAAAAATCTCCTGAGGTAAAATAAAAATTTTCTCAAAGGATAAAAAGTTGTTTATTCATTAAAATCAATATCGTAAAATCTCAAAATTACTTTGGAGTTAGTAAAACGGCTTAAGTCCAAATCTGTTACAATGACCAAGAGGGGGCGCCTGAGTGGCTCAATCGGTTGAGCATCCAACTTCAGCTCAGGTCATGATCTTGCAGTCTGTGAGTTCAAACACTGTGTCGGGCTCTGTGCTGACAGCTCAGAGCCTGGAGCCTCTTCACATTCTGTGTCTTTCTCTCTCTGCCCTTCCCCTGCTCACACTCTGTCTCTCTCTGTCTCTCAAAAATAAATAAACATTTAAAAAAATTAAAATGACCACGAGGTTATAGAACAAAGAATATTTTCCTCCCCATCCCCCTTTAAAAATTACTGTTAGAAACATAAGAGATCTTCGTATCCCACAGTAAGAATAAACCCAAATTTGCAAAAGAAATGTAAATGAAAATTGAAATTGAGTTTTCAATCAAAGAGACTCAAGAGGAAATAACATTGCAAATATTCAAGTGAAAGCTAGTAATATTTTCAATTCTCTTCATATGTTTGAAATTGTGAATATAATTATGTTAGGACACTTACTAAAATCACCTTCTTAGTAATATCACCAAAGTTATAATAAAATGTTAACTTCCACAAGGAAAATGTATTGGTTTATTTTCCCTAAGCTAAGTAATACAGTTAAAATTCTATCATGCACTCCATAGGACATACAATTTAGTTTAGTGGAATTTTGTTAAAATGAACTTACACCAGGAAGTCACATTCCTAATCTTTAAACCTTGAAAATTAAACAGAGTTGACATCAAGTTTATCTGCTGTGAATCTAGTAAGAAGTTCTTTGAATGCAAGGAAGATAATAGACATTAGCACATACCACCTGTACATTTCCTTTTTGGTCCATTCTCCAATTTGCATGTTATACTGTCTGAGTATGGTGGGCGACAGAAAGGTTAAATGAATTTTCTTTCGTGGTAACAGGGATAAGAAGAGTGGAAGGGTAATTACTATTTGATGACGGAACAACAGGAATATTACAGTCCTTCTCACCAATCTGCTGCAGTTCCCAAAACACGGAATTAGAGACTCATTTATAGAGTGTGATAGCTATGTAGAAAAAGATCAAAGAAATTTAATGTTCATGAATATTTTTTTCTTGCACAAGATAACTGAAACCACACTAAAAACAACCATTTCTTTGGGTCCTCATTGTGGATGTCAAAAAAAAAAAAAAAAAAAAAAACTAACCAAGTTCAAATATTGTCTCATAATGTGATCTTTAATGGTCACCACTCTAGAATTTTCTTACTTGTACATAATAATTTAAAATTCCTTTCCTCTAAAACTGAAAAAGATAATATGAACATTATGTGTGCATCTGTTCACATACATGCCCTCATTAACCATGGTTAAATATCTTAATATATCTGGGATATATTTATACAAGTTTATATATTTATATAAATATATAAATTTATATATTTGTAAAAGTTTAGCATTATGCTTATATATAGCTCCACAGTATATGTCCAGAATAGTGCTTATATCTCCAAAGTACTATTTGATAATTCATATTTATCTAGATCCCTCATATCAATATTGTTCAGAAATCCCCAACCACATTTGAAAAATCAATATGCATATATAATTTGTTCTTGCCAATTAAAATTAACTCCTATGTAGCTGTCTGTTCTTAACTTTCATTACTCCAATTTTCCAGATCATTTGAAAAAATTGAGAAATGCATTAAGGTAAATGTTTGCATCAAACTATTGTTACCAGCAATTTTTTTTTAATTTGAGAGAGCAAGTGTGAGTGGGGGATAAGGGCAGAGGGAGACAGAAAATCTTAAGTAGGCTCCATGCTCAGTGCAGAGCCTGACACAGAGCTAGACCCCACGACCCTGGGATCCTGACCTGAGCCAAAATCAAGAGTTGGACCTTCAACCAACTGAGCCAACCAAGTGCCCCGAACTATTAACACCAAATTTTGAAACATGATTTCAATATGTAAAACCATTATTATAACTTATAAACAATTCAAAAAATAGCAGAAACCAAAATTAATAAAAAGCACACATAAAACCAACTCTAGCAACACATATCCTGCATTCTATTCATAGGGGAAAGTAATGATGAGCTAATAAACTGAGAGAGAAGTTGTGGGATTTTTTTGTTCTCTTGGTTTTTTTTTGTTGTTGTTGTTGTTTTTGTTTTTGTTTTTTTCATACACAGTATGCCATAAGGTCAGAGAACACCCCCAGGTCAATGTCCTATTTCACTAACATTGTAAAGGTTTTGTCATTTTCACTGATGCTCATCTCATAATGCTGACTTCAACAATACAAAATTCTTAGGCATTTTCTATATCAAACAAAAATTCATTAACGCTTACTAAATTTTAGTACTGGATCCATTTCAGGGTATTCTTACTCTTTGGAAAATACTAAATCTATACATGGAAATTTACAATAACTCAATTTTTAAAAACTCCATGAAAAACTCTAACTTAATACCAAGGCTTCAAAACGTTTTGATGAATGAATGTTGACTGGACCAATTTAAGAAATGATCTATAGGAACCTCTCTTTGAAGCTCATATCAAGGGTGGTATGGTACCTTTCCCCATAAAAAGCCTAAAGCAGTCCTCAGTACTCAGGTAGTGTCCTGCAAAATAGAATTGGACTCAATCTTCATATTCTCAGTAGCACATGCCACAAAACAGACCTATCAAATATATACAGGTGGATTCTTGGTATATAAAGTCTTAAGTTTCATATTCATATGGCAGACCACTAAGCTTACTCACTTGAAGCTGTTTAGTTTTTTCAAAGTACATTATAACATTATACCGCCTTCTATAATCTGCCTTCATGCATTCCATCTCAAGAGAAGATTTTCAGGTTTAAACTGCCTGATGTGAGAGGCTATACACCTATAGCTTTGCTGACCAGGTGGGAAATCTCCCCAAATTACACCTTAATTATTTAATACCAGTTGAACAGCTGGGATCATAGAGTAAACACTGCTATCTAGAGAACACAAATCTTCATTCAACCAACCACACAAAATACCTGCACTCCAGGTGCTAAGTGGCATCTTAATTGTGAATTCTGAGCTACCTGTCTCCTATAAAAAATCTAGCTGATATGATAGATATTCCTGGGGGAAAGCCTCAGGGATATTTCTCAACTACATCTTGGTAGCAGGTTGGATTACTGGGAAGCTGCATACCAGTATTATTATTGGGGGTCTTTGGAGAAACATCTTGATTTTTTTTTTAAACTCAAGACCCAAAAGTAGGAAGTGCACATTCATAGAAATCCTCTGTACTTTATAGAAAACTATCAAAGACTCACTCTACTGTGTTGTTCAATATCCCTCATTTAAAGAAACACAATATAAATTTTGAGTTCAGAATTAGAAAGAATTTTTTTTCCTGAAAAAAAAAAAAAAAACAGATGCACTATCATTGAAAAGATAACAGCTATGTCTCTCAATAGTTTTTTCCCTCCTTGGCTACAAGGAAAATTGGAACTACTTTATATTCACATTATTAACTGGTATTGTTCTTGGCTTTTTGAAAAATATCACCTTCCCTCTTTGTTTACTTGTTTCTTTTATTTTTACCTTCATCTTAATGGTAGTGAGATACTTGCACCTTTCATGGTAAGTTGCAATTGCTTTAGTAATAGTCCCATAATAATAAGAGATGTATATAAAACTCTAGTATGTGTCCAAGACCTTTAGTTAAATTAATTTGTATAAATCAAAATAATATTTCAAATGACAAATATTTATAAGAATTTTCTTCCCAAGACTATTTTGAATATATAGAAAATACAAAATGCATATAAAATGTTTTAAAATAGGAAGAAGTTAAGTTTCTATTAAGGAATCCATTTAATTAGTGTGCCTAGACTCTGCTGCTAGATTTTATAAACTTTTATAACCACATGTCCAGTAATAATTTCTAATTATTTTAGATAATTATTATATGTACACATTGATTTTATAATTATAACACATAATTTAAATAAGAAAAATGCATTGCCTTAGTGGACATTCACGTGTCGTATAAAATTCATATGAAATGAAGGACAAGAAGGGCCCTCATTTTTTCCACCTTCATGCTATACTATTTTCTCCTATGAAAACAATATTCAGAAACTTGAGTCAGTATTTACGCTTATGTTTTGGGTTTTAAAAATATATGTTTATTTTTAGAACTACTTTGCATCTATGATGATATATAAGATTGAATCCACCTTACATTAAAATTGTGTTTTGAAGCTAATATTATAAAATTAAAAATCCAATGTCACTTAAAGTTTATGGTACCAACTTAGCTAAATGAGCTTGGATATTGTTGCTGTTAATTCAAGTTACTGACCAAGATTTTAAAAAGAAAGTATAAATATGGACATAATTTTACTGAATTTACTATTTTCTATTCTAGGTAAAATGTACTAGGGTCTTCCAAAAGTGACTTATGCATTTGAAAGTTAAAGTGAACAATCTTAAAATTAGCTATATTAAAAAACCCTGTTTAGTAATATTACTCATATACTGGCTTATTATATTTGTTCAGAATTGTAAGCCCTGTTCACATTTCAGCATCATAAAAAATTATCCTCATTATTCCACTCGAATGCAAAATATGCCAAGAGTATTGTTCTGTACCTATATTCACAATAAATTTCTAAGTGTTGGCTGTTTTGTCAAGCTTTTAATAACTTTATTATTTTTTTTCATAAAATAAATCTTACCAAATTTATTTATTTATTTTTTTCTTTTTCTTTTTTTTTTAATATATGAAATTTATTGTCAAATTGGTTTCCATACAACACCCAGTGCTCATCCCAAAAGGTGCCCTCCTCAATACCCATCACCAACCCTCTCCTCCCTCCCGCCCCCATCAATCCTCAGTTTGTTCTCAGTTTTTAACAATCTCTTATGCTTTGGCTCTCTCCCACTCTAACCTCTTTTTTTTTTTCTTTCCTTCCACTCCCCCATGGGTTCCTGTTAAGTTTCTCAGGATCCACATAAGAGTGAAACCATATAGTATCTGTCTTTCTCTGTATGGCTTATTTCACTTAGCATCACACTCTCCAGTTCCATCCACATTGCTACAAAAGGCCATATTTCATTTTTTCTCATTGCCATGTAGTATTCCATTGTGTATATAAACCACAATTTCTTTATCCATTCATCAGTTGATGGACATTTACGCTCTTTCCATGATTTGGCTATTGTTGAGAGTGCTGCTATAAACATTGGGGTACAAGTGCCCCTTTGCATCAGTACTCCTGTATCCCTTGGATAAATTCCTAGCGGTGCTATTGCTGGGTCATAGGGTAGGTCTATTTTTAATTTTCTGAGGAACCTCCACACTGCTTTCCAGAGCGGCTGCACCAATTTGCATTCCCACCAACAGTGCAAGAGGGTTCCCGTTTCTCCACATCCTCGCCAGCATCTATAGTCTCCTGATTTATTCATTTTGGCCACTCTGACTGGCGTGAGGTGATACCTGAGTGTGGTTTTGATTTCTATTTCCCTGATAAGGAGCGACGCTGAACATCTTTTCATGTGCCTGTTGGCCATCCGGATGTCTTCTTTAGAGAAGTGTCTATTCATGTTTTCTGCCCATTTCTTCACTGGGTTATTTGTTTTTCGGGTGTGAAGTTTGGTGAGCTCTTTATAGATTTTGGATACTAGCCCTTTGTCCGATATGTCATTTGCAAATATCTTTTCCCATTCCGTTGGTTGCCTTTTAGTTTTGTTGGTTGTTTCCTTTGCTGTGCAGAAGCTTTTTATCTTCATAAGGTCCCAGTAATTCACTTTTGCTTTTAATTCCCTTGCCTTTGGGGATGTGTCGAGTAAGACATTGCTACGGCTGAGGTCAGAGAGGTCTTTTCCTGCTTTCTCCTCTAGGTTGTGGATGGTTTCCTGTCTCACATTCAGGTCCCTTATCCATTTTGAGTTTACTTTTGTGAATGGTGTGAGAAAGTGGTCTAGTTTCAACCTTCTGCATGTTGCTGTCCAGTTCTCCCAGCAACATTTGTTAAAGAGACTGTCTTTTTTCCATTGGCTGTTCTTTCCTGCTTTGTCAAAGATTAGTTCGCCATACGTTTGTCGGTCTAGTTCTGGGGTTTCTATTCTATTCCATTGGTTTATGTGTCTGTTTTTGTGCCAATACCATGCTGTCTTGATGATGACAGCTTTCTAGTAGAGGATAAAGTCTGGGATTGTGATGCCTCCTGCTTTGGTCTTCTTCTTCAAAATTACTTTGCCTATTCGGGGCCTTTTGTGGTTCCGTATGAATTTTAGGATTGCTTGCTCTAGTTTCAAGAAGAATGCTGGTGCAATTTTGATTGGGATTGCATTGAATGTGTAGATAGCTTTGGGTACTATTGACATTTTGACAATATTTATTCTTCCAATCCGTGAGCAGGGAATGTCTTTCCATTTCTTTATATCTTTTTCAATTACCTTCATAAGCTTTCTATAGTTTTCAGCATACAGATCCTTTACATCTTTGGATAGATTTATTCCTAGGTATTTTATACTTCTTGGTGCAATTGTGAATGGGATCAGTTTCTTTATTTGTCTTTCTGTTGCTTCATTGTTAGTGTATAAGAATGCAACTGATTTCTGTGCATTGATTTTGTATCCTGCAACTTTGCTGAATTCATGTATCAATTCTAGCAGACTTTTGGTGGAGTCTATCGGATTTTCCATGTATAATATCATGTCATCTGCAAAAAGCGAAAGCTTGACTTCATCTTTGCCAATTTTGATGCCTTTGATTTTCTTTTGTTGTCTGATTGCTGATGCTAGAACTTCCAGCACTATGTTAAACAACAGCGGTGACAGTGGGCATCCCTGTCGTGCTCCTGATCTCAGGGAAAAAGCTCTCAGTTTTTCCCCATTGAGGATGATGTTAGCTGTGGGCTTTTCATAAATGGCTTTTATGATCTTTAAGTATGTTCCTTCTATCCCGACTTTCTCAAGGGTTTTTATTAATAAAGGGTGCTGGATTTTGTCAAAGGCCTTTTCTGCATCGATTGACAGGATCATATGGTTCTTCTCTTTTTTTTTTGTTAATGTGATGTATCACGTTGATTGATTTGTGAATGTTGAACCAGCCCTGCATCCCAGGAATGAATCCCACTTGGTCATGGTGAATAATTCTTTTTATATGCCGTTGAATTCGATTTGCTAGTATCTTATTAAGAATTTTTGCATCCATATTCATCAGGGATATTGGCCTGTACTTCTCTTTTTTTACTGGGTCTCTGTCTGGTTTAGGAATCAAAGTAATACTGGCTTCATAGAATGAGTCTGGAAGTTTTCCTTCCCTTTCTATTTCTTGGAATAGCTGAGAAGGATAGGTATTATCTCTGCTTTAAACGTCTGGTAGAACTCCCCTGGGAAGCCATCTGATCCTGGACTCTTATTTGTTGGGAGATTTTTGATAACTGATTCCATTTCTTCGCTGGTTATGGGTCTGTTCAAGCTTTCTATTTCCTCCTGATTGAGTTTTGGAAGAGTGTGGGTGTTTAGGAATTTGTCCATTTCTTCCAGGTTGTCCAATTTGTTGGCATATAATTTTTCATAGTATTCCCTGATGATTGTTTGTATCTCTGAGGGATTGGTTGTCATAATTCCATTTTCATTCATGATTTTATCTATTTGGGTCATCTCCCTTTTCTTTTTGAGAAGCCTGGCTAGAGGTTTGTCAATTTTGTTTATTTTTTCAAAAAACCAACTCTTGGTTTCATTGATCTGCTCTACAGTTCTTTTAGATTCTATATTGTTTATTTCTGCTCTGATATTTATTATTTCTCTTCTTCTGCTGGGTTTAGGCTGCCTTTGCTGTTCTGCTTCTATTTCCTTTAGGTGTGCTGTTAGATTTTGTATTTGGGATTTTTCTTGTTTCTTGAGATAGGCCTGGATTGCAATGTATTTTCCTCTCAGGACTGCCTTCGCTGCATCCCAAAGCCTTTGGATTGTTGTCTTTTCATTTTCGTTCGTTTCCATATATTTTTTAATTTCTTCTCTAATTGCCTGGTTGACCCACTCATTCTTTAGTAGGGTGTTCTTTAACCTCCATGCTTTTGGAGGTTTTCCAGACTTTTTCCTGTGGTTGATTTCAAGCTTCATAGCATTGTGGTCCGAAAGTATGCATGGTATAATTTCAATTCTTGTATACTTATGAAGGGCTGTTTTGTGACCCAGTATATGATCTATCTTGGAGAATGTTCCATGTGCACTCGAGAAGAATGTATATTATGTTGCTTTGGGATGCAGAGTTCTAAATATATCTGTCAAGTCCATCTGATCCAATGTATCATTCAGGGCCCTTGTTTCTTTATTGACCGTGTGTCTAGATGATCTATCCATTTCTGTAAGTGGGGTGTTAAAGTCCCTTGCAATTACCACATTCTTCTCAATAAGGTTGCTTATGTTTATGAGTAAGTGTTTTATATATTTGGGGGCTCCGGTATTCGGCACATAGACATTTATAATTGTTAGCTCTTCCTGATGGATAGACCCTGTAACTATTATATAATGTCCTTCTTCATCTCTTGTTACAGCCTTTAATTTCAAGTCTAGTTTGTCTGATATAAGTATGGCTACTCCAGCTTTCTTTTGGCTTCCAGTAGCATGATAAATAGTTCTCCATCCCCTCACTCTCAATCTAAAGGTGTCCTCAGGTCTAAAATGAGTCTCTTGTAGACAGCAAATAGATGGGTCTTGTTTTTTTATCCATTCTGATACCCTATGTCTTTTGGTTGGGGCATTTAATCCATTTACATTCAGTGTTATTATAGAAAGATACGGGTTTAGAGTCATTGTGATGTCTGTTTTATGCTTGTAGTGATGTCTGTGGTACTTTGTCTCACAGGGTCCCCCTTAGGATCTCTTGTAGGGCTGGTTTAGTGGTGACAAATTCCTTCAGTTTTTGTTTGTTTGGGAAGACCTTTATCTCTCCTTCTATTCTAAATGACAGACGCTGGATAAAGGATTCTCGGCTGCATATTTTTTCTGTCTAGCACACCGAAAATCTCGTGCCAATTCTTTCTGGCCTGCCAAGTTTCAAAAGAGAGATCAGTCACGAGTCTTATAGGTCTCCCTTTATATGTGAGGGCACGTTTACCCCTTGCTGCTTTCAGAATTTTCTCTTTATCCTTGTATTTTGCCAGTTTCACTATGATATGTCATGCAGAAGATCGATTCAAGTTACTTCTGAAGGGAGTTCTCTGTGCCTCTTGGATTTCAATGCCTTTTTCCTTCCCCACTTCAGGGAAGTTCTCAGCTATTATTTCTTCAAGTACACCTTCAGCACCTTTCCCTCTCTCTTCCTCCTCTGAGATACCAATTTTGCGTATATTATTTATTTTTAGTGTATCACTTAGTTCTCTAATTTTCCCCTCATACTCCTGGATTTTTTTATCTCTCTTTTTCTCAGCTTCCTCTTTTTCCATAACTTTATCTTCTAGTTCACCTATTCTCTCCTCTGCCTCTTCAATCCGAGCCGTGGTGGTTTCCATTTTGTTTTGCATTTCGTTTAAAGCGTTTTTCAGCTCCTCGTGACTGTTCCTTAGTCCCTTGATCTCTGTAGCAAGAGATTCTCTGCTGTCCTCTATACTGTTTTCAAGCCCAGTGATTAATTTTATGACTATTATTCTAAATTCACTTTCTGTTATATTATTTAAATCCTTTTTGATCAGGTCATTAGCTGTTGTTATTTCCTGGAGATTCTTCTGAGGGGAATTCTTCCGTTTGGTCATTTTGGATAGTCCCTGGCATGGTGAGGACCTGCAGGGCACTTCCCCTGTGCTGTGGTGTATAACTGGAGTTGGTAGGCGGGGCCGCAGTCCGACCTGATGTCTGCCCCCAGCCCACCGCTGGGGCCACAGTCAGACAGGTGTGTGCCTTCTCTTCCCCTCTCCTAGGGGTGGGATTCACTGTGGGGTGGCGTGGCCCGTCTGGGCTACTTGCACACTGCCAGGCTTGTGATGCTGGGGATCTGGCTTATTAGCTGGGGTGGATAGGCAAGGTGCACAGGGGCAGGAGGGGCAGGCTTAGCTTGCTTCTCCTTAGGTGATCCACTGCAGAAGGGGCCCTGTGGCAGGGGGAGGGAGTCAGATCAGCTGCCGGAGGTTTGTCTCTGCAGAAGCACAGAGTTGGGTGTTTGTGCGGAGCGAGCAAGTTCCCTGGCAGGAACTGGTTCTCTTTGGGATTTTGGCTGGGGGATGGGCGGGGGAGATGGCGCTGGCGAGCGCCTTTGTTCCCCACCAAACTGAGCTCTGTTGTCCGGGGGCTCAGCAGCTCTCCCTCCCTTTGTCCTCCAGCCTTCCCGCTTTCTGAGCAGAGCTGTTAACTTATGACCTCCCAGACGCTAAGTCGCACTTGCTGTGGGAACACAGTCCGTCAGGCCCCTCGGCTTTTGCAAGCCAGACTCCTGAGCTCTGCTTGGCCGGCGAGCCGCCCCTCCGCCCCGGCTCCCTCCCGCCAGTCCGTGGAGCGTGCACCGCCTGGCCGCCCTTCCTACCCTCTTCCGTGGGCCTCTGGTCTGTGCTTGGCTCCAGAGACTCCGTTCTGCTAGTCTTCTGGCGGTTTTCTGGGTTATTTAGGCAGGTGTAGGTGGAATCTAAGTGATCAGCAGGACGCGCGGTGAGCCCAGCGTCCTCCTATGCCACCATCTTCCACAAAAGCCCCTTAACAACTTTAAATACATACAGGCTGTTTAAGGGTACCTGGGTGGCTCTGTCGTTTGAGAGTCCAACTCCTGATTTTAGCTCAGGTCATGATTTCACAGTTGGTTGAGTTCAAGCCCTGCCTCAGGCTCTTCACTGGCAGTGAGGAACCTGCTTGAGATTCTCTCTCTCCCAATCTCTCTTTCTGACCCTCCCCCACTCTCTCTCAATACAAACATTTTTTTTAATACAGGCTGTTTAAATAATTATTAACACCCATAATTCAGAAAGTGCTTTCTATTTCTAATTTGCATTGTTGTCAAGCGTCCGCTATTTTCATTATGATTATATGAATAAGTATATTTGTTAGTATGTTTGAAAAATATGTTTAAATCTAAAGGGAAGTTAGAAAATAACATGTAAAAACAAATGGTCCAAAGGTAATGCAAATAACTGCACATTAAGTAAACTCTAAAAGATATTTTACCTGTTTTCACATGCTTGAAAACACTGGCTGAGGAACCTATCATCACAGCAAGTGAATATAGACACTATGCCACCAGTTGGGCAGTAACTAAAATTATAAGCAAAAACAGAAAAAACAGTTTCCTAGTGGGGTAAAATACCCCTCAGGCTGTAAGGTAATTTCAGCAACAACTCTGAAAATAATTCTGCACAATCAAAATTCTCTGACACTATTCTTCAAACCAGTATTTGCTATTTTGTCATGTGTTAAAAAACACAGTGACAATTATTTATTATTATGCATTCCTTTGGACCTTCATAAAATGTACTGCCAAATACCTGTACATTCTGTAATGAGTTGGGTGGGAATAAAATTGTTCAAACTCACTGGTCATTTCTCAGCAGGCACTCTTTCCTTTCATAAACCTTTTCAAAGGATTAGGATCAAAAATCTGTAATAACAGGGGCGCCTGAGTGGCTCAGTTGGTTAAGCATCCGACTTCAGCTCAGGTCATGATCTCACAGTTGGTGAGTTCGAGCCCCGCATCAGGCTCTGTGCTGACAGTTCACAGCCTGGAGCCTGCTTCAGACTCTGTGTCTTCCCGTTCCTCTCTGCCCCTCCCCCAATCGAGCTTTGTCTGTCTCTCTCTCTCTCTCTCTCTCTCTCTCTCTCTCTCTCTCTCTCTCTCTCAAAAATAAACAATAAATTTTTTTAAAAACCTGTAATAACAGATTTCTCATTTTAAAACACACAGACCGTGGTATGTGCAAAACCTAATATAATTTGTGATGGCAGACCAGGGTTCATAGGGTGTGAAATAGACATGTAAACATTCAATTTTATTAATTCACTAGGCAACCATAAAAAGACCATGTGTAAAGCACACTGTATTGTGTGTAGCTTATGAATATGGTTCACATCAAACCAATAGGTTTCATTCCTGTGTGGAGGAAATTAGCTTCACTCCTTTTCTGTAATTATACCTAAAAATGCATGGTCACAAAATAGTGCCAGATTAATGAAAATTCATTCTCAATGCTGAAGAAGCAGAGGCTGTTAATGATGGCAGGTCAATATCCACATCAAATCACATGTCATTGTATATAAATTACACTGTACCACAATCATGAAACAAATAAAAGGGCAAGAGGCCCCTTCCTCAAAGGACTCTAAAATCGAAATGAGAAAAGCAGACATACATGCATGTAACCGTTATAGAGCATAAGCACGTGCAGGTAAATGTATACAATAAAAAAATAAATGTTGAAGGAATGCATAGTAATGGAGTGATTTGGGATATGACCAGTTAATGATGGTTTATAAAAGGTAATTTCTTAAATATTTGCCTTTAGCAGAAAATAATACAAGGAAATTATTTTCTTAGAGTCTTTTTCATCTGAATGATTAAATAACATGAATTTGACATCTGTGACTCCATTTAATATTTAGAAATGACTATAATTTGAGAATGTTTGTAAAACTACTAGTGTGTGTGTTTATATATTTGCTTTACTAGGGGCTGGGGTGAACAAAAAGAAACCAGTTAAAACTGTGATAAGGAAAGAAATCATCCATAAAAAGACAAATGCCAAGATTCTAACAAACATCAGGTTTGAAAGATAGGTATGTAACAGATTTAGAAACTTCTTTCTTCAATATTTTAAAAGAAATTATAAATACCTGTCTGGAGTTAAACATAATACTTATAAATGTGAGAAAATAATGAAATGCTAAGAAATCTTTTTGTCTTATGGACAACCATTTTTTTCTTCAAAATCAATTATAAACATTAATCTAGTTCCAATAACAAAGATAATAGGATTACAACTAAGCAAAAGAGAACACAGAACACAGAAGTGTAGAGTTAGAAGTCTCCAAAATCATTAATACATGGAAAACCTGAGGCCAAAAGAGGTTACTAATTGCACTAAAGTCACAGAGAGTGAGAGATCAAGGACTAGAAATCTAGATACCATGATTGGCATTCTAGTGTGAGTCTATCAACACACTCTCAAAATTTAGTACTACAGAAAATATTTATAAAGGGAACAAGGCAGGGCACCTGGGTGGCTCAGTAGGATAAGCCTCTGATTTCGGCTCAGTCCATGATCTCATGGTTCATGAGTTTGAGTCCCACATTAGGCTCTGTGCTGAAAGCTCAGATCCTGGAGCCTGCTTTGGATTTTGTGTCTCCCTCCTTCTTTACCCCTCCCATGCTCAAGTTGTGTCTCTCTCAAAAATAAATAAACATTTTTTTTTAAATTATAAAGGGAACAAGGCCAATGAATTTAACTTCATTAAGGAGATTTCTATAAGTAGTACATAGTTCTACTTTTTCAGATCTTCTAAACTAGGTAAGGTTTTTACCTAGACAGAATTTAGCTAACTTTGTTATTTCAATGCTTTTATGGATAATTTTCCTTTGCATAATTTTAGAATAGAATTTTGGAATAGAATCCATCCAGAACCTCAGAATATGACCTTATTTGGATATAGGGTCTTTGTAGATATAATTAAGGTAAGGATGGAGATAACATGGTAGTAGTTAGAGCAGGCCCTAAATCCAGCTAGAGTGTCCCTATAAGAGACACAGAAAAGACACCCAGAGACATAGACAAAGCTACGTAACTACAGAGGCAGAGATTGGGATTATGCTGCCAAAAAACAAGGAATGCCAGAAGCTGGAAGGAGCAAGGAAAAGATCTTCCCCTAGAGCCTTAGGAGGGACCTCTCTGCCAACACCTTGGTATTATCAGACTTCTGACCACCTGACTTCGACAGAATAAACTTCTGTTGTTTTAAAGTCACCCGGTTTTTGGTAATTGTTATGGATGCCCTAAGAAACTAAAATAATAGTATTAAATAATTCCTGTTAACTTCAAGGTTTCTTTTAGTATTATAAGTTATATAAGACACTATGCATTCAAGGTGATTTATCCATCTATAGACTATTTTTCTTTGTTTGGGTGTAATTATGTCATACAAATTATTCTCATTCTTGGGTTTATTCTTATATTTCATTTCCTCCTTTTCTGATTTTTTATTGTCATTTAATTGCTTTTCTTTGCTCACTTGTTTCTGTCCAGTAGGAAGACTAAATCAGTTGTTTACTTGTTGGTTTCTGTGAGAGAGATTCTAAAGTAGGGGTGATTAGATAAAATCTTATGTCTGCTGGTGCATTTAAGTCTGGTGGAAATAGAAGATATGGTTTATACTATGTAATGGTTACAGGCATTTTGAAGGAATAACAGGAGACTTTTTTATGAAAAAATATCTGGAAACTCTGGGTTAATAAAATTAAATAAGTTTCTTTCCTGGAGGACTTTAAAAAGCTTTTCTAAAAACAATGTCAATGTTCACTGTGAGTTCCCAAGAAGGGAAAATACTACACTGCACTCCCATAACATATTTAACCATGTGATATAGACACATAGCCCACCACCATCACTTCTGGGGTTCTTTGAGGGACAGGTTGAGGAGAGCATCCCCTTATCAGGAAAAAGAGAGATTTTTGGACCAGAGTCAAATGGTAGATACAAGTCTAAGGAGAGACTGCTGCTTATAAGTAAGAATTGGTAAGAATTCTCAGGACACTCAAAGGAAAAGTAAGGATAATGGTGCTCTTTATTTCCTTCACTTCTCAAAACCCACAAATATACACACAGGCACACCAGAGGCACTTCCCGGTAGCACTATGTTACTTTTCCTCGTTTACTCAACTTGTAATGCCATAAGGAATAATGCTAAATGCTGAATATACAGGATGATTAAAATATAATCCTGACCTTCTGCAGATCTCCACACAATAACTTTCCTTGTCACCTTACTAAAGTTCGTATAATAGCTGGTGCCTGACAAACTCATATCCCCTTCTTCAGGGAGCACTGCCCACAGTCACCTTCTGAGATAATGGTCCTTGGTTAAGCAATTTATGGCTGATACCAACCTGCCTCCCTCTCCCTTACTCCAGGCAAAACTGATGTGATAAGAGAGGGTGGCCTGACCATACTGTGGTTTGGCCTGCAGACTAAGGTGACCTGACATGAAAAGCTTTGCCCAAGCAGAAACAAATGGGGACCAGAGTCCCCCCATTAATAATTTGAACTTAGTAATACAGAGATGGCCAGGCAGTTAATATCAGGAAAAGACACACACTCATGGAGAGCCCATGTTAACAGAGCAAATCAAGTTAATGCATCATGAATTTCTGCTGCTTAATTGAAGCAACTCATGACAAAAATAACTAGGTTCTAGGACTACCATGGAAGGTCAAGTAACCTTCCATATCAGCCTCCAGGAGGTACAGCTATACTGCTGCCCCTAGAATTTCTGTGAGATTGTTAGCTCCCTTACTGCAACATGTAACATGGTCTCCCTGCTACCTCCCAAGTTATCCTTTAAAAAAGGCAAGTCAGGTCATACTATTACTTTCCTCAAAACCCTCTAACATCTTCCCAGCTCACTCAGGGTAAAAGCCAAATTCCTCTAAATGGATCACAAGACTCTCCATTATCTGCCTCTAGTGACACTGGCTTCTTTGACCTTCCCAACCAAGCATGTGTTCTTGCTATTTCCTCTTTTCTAATAAGGTTCCTCCTCCAACAGACTACATAGCTCACTCCTTTAGACATCTGCAAGCAATGTCACTGAAGTCAGAGAGGCTTTCACTTTTCACTACCTGATATAAAATAGCACCATCCACTCCCCAGCACAGATCACAACCTGACATTTTCTGTGTGTGTGTATGTGTGTATACACATATTTTTTTTTAATTGCCACATTTCTCCTACTAGAATGTAAGCTCCATATGGACAAGCCCCATAGAAACAAGAGAAATTTTATTTTTGTTATTTACTTATAAGATATCCATGTGATATGTAAAAGCAAACCACATGATAGTAAATGCTAGTCACTGAACTATTCCAATTTAAGGAATTACCAAGGAAAATGAACTCTTAAGAGTGAAATAAAATTTTCTTAATTTATCATGTAATAGTAAACTGGAATAAATATCATAGAGATGGCATGTGAATTACTAGAGGTATACAGTAAAGAAGTCCCAAATTTCACTACACAGAGCCACGTGGTCATCAGAAAATGATAATTTTTTCAATGCAAGGATATATATTCTTAAGATATTACACAACAGGGGTGCCTGGGTGGCTGAGTCAGTTAAGCATCCGACTTCAGCTCAGGTCATGATCTCACAATCAGTGAGTTTGAGCCCCATGCTGGGGTCTGTGCTGACAGCTCAGAGCCTGGAGCCTACTTCAGATTCTGTGTCTCCCTCTCTCTCTGCCCTCCCCGACTTATACTCTGTGTGCATCTGTGTCTGTCTCCAAAATAAACACTAAATTTTTTTTAAAAAAGATATTACACAACAAGAAATAAATGCATTTGGTTACAGAACATGTAAACTTTCAGATGATTTTTTTAAGTTTATTTTGAGAGAGAGAGAGGCAGAGAGGGGGAGAAGGATCCCAAGTGGAGCCTGACATGGGGCTCAAACTCACAAACCCTGAGATCATAATCTGAGCTGAAATCAAGAGTCATACACTTAACTGACTGAACCATCCACACATCTCAGGTGATTTTTTAATCAAAGAAATATAGGCTCAAAGGATGCTATAGTGTCATTAAAAATTAATCTGAGTTATATGGGTAACCTCTCCACAACTATAATAAAAGCTTTATTTCTTAAACTGGTGATGAGTACATAGGTGATTTTATATTCTCCTTTATAGGTTTGGGTGAAAGATTTCAGAGTACATTTTTTTTCAGGTCAGGCAAATTTTAATAAAACAAAGTAAAAATATTTAGTATGTGACAAGAGTGAAAGGAAGACATTTTAAAAGACTTTCCTTACTGCAAGGTAGTACAAAGATGTGGTTAAGAGCCCAGGTTCTGGAGTCACAATACCTGGGTTGTTGTCTTAGCTCTGACACTAGCCATGTAACACTGAAATGGAGCAAATAACATTTCTTAGCCTCAAGTTCCCCATCTATAAAATGCAAACAATGCTGATACTACTAATAAAGATAACCTAATTGTATGTGTATATTTCAAAATCTTAGAACATGTCATGGAAGATAATAAATGCTAATTTTATAAGTTTCTTATTATTTTTAATTGTTTTTAAAGATGCTGCAGGAGATATACCTAGTAAGAAGTTGCTACAGCCAATATCAAAGAGGTTACTGCCTGTGTTCTCCCCTAGGATTTCAATGGTTTCCTACCTCACATTTAGGTTCAATCCATTTTGAATTTATTATTGTGTATTGTGTAAGAAAGTGGTCCAGTTTCATTCTTTTGCATGTTGCTGTCTACTTTCCCCAACACCATTTGTTGAAGAGACTGTCCTTTTTCCATTGGCTATTCTTTCTGACTTGTCAAAGACTAGTTGATAGTTGTAGGTTCATTTCTGGGTTTCCTATTCTAATCTATTGGTCTATGTGCCTGCCCTGGATTACATGGGTAACTTCTCCACAACTATAATAAAATAAAGCTTTGTTTCTGAAACTGGTGATGAGTACATAGGTGCTTTTGTATTCTCCTTTATACTTTTGGATGAAAGATTTCATAGTATATTTTTGTGTCAGTACTATACTGTCTTGAGGTGGTTACCTTGTTTGATTCATCATTATAAAAAGAAAATGAAAATTGAAAAATACAAGAATTTCTATTTGTCAGGTTATACTCAAAATATAAATTTAAATTTAGTAGGTAAAAGTAATGAAATGATTACTGACAATTATGACAACAGAAATACTATCTTTGTCTTGAAAACATTTTCAACTTTATCCAGTTAATTTAGAATAAATTTCAATATAAATGCATATATTTCATATGCCTAAGAGCCACAGCCAAAAATCCTAAGTGGATTATAATTGTCAATTATGTTCTTCAGGTTCCTCAAGATTAAATGTCTCTGCCCAAAATAGTAGATAGTATTTCCCCAGAATTGGTATCTTATCCTCAAAAGTTTGGCACACATACAAGGCAGGACTGGAGAGGAAGAGGAGCACTAATCAAGTAATTCACCTTCTAAACAAAATTAAAAAGGAAGTATGCATGTCTGGTGGAAGGCTTAAACTCGATTTTAAAAACCTGCTACCCAAATATGTGTGTATAAGATAATCCAGCAATTGTTTTCTGCCTAAATATGTTTGTTAATTTCCACTTACATTATAGGTTGACCTACTTACTATTATTCCATTGTAGTCTCTTACCTGCAATAGAATCCTAATAAAGCACACCTCACTCACAAGAATAAGGGAGGCAGCAGGGTAATTAACAAAGCTAAAAAGAACCCCACAGAACATAGTGGACATTTATCCCCAGAGCATGGAAGAGGGAAAGAAGTTTGTCTTCCCTTTAAATTCAGGTGTACATATCACAATATATCAGTTCCCAGGCACAAAGACAGCCAAACATGGGCTTTTTTTATTAGTTATTTTCCTGGTTCTTGAGGAATATTGCTAGAGTGAGGGAAAAGTGGCTACCTATCCAATGGCCAGTTGAACCAAGTCAATTTGGAGAGTAACCTACAAACTCATAAAACAAATCAGATTCTGATCTCAGTCAGGGTTCCTGCAATTGTATAAGTTATATACATCACACACACACATATATATATACACACACATATATCTCCTAGACAATATCTTTCCAAACTGAGATTCTAAGGAAGAAATGTGTGTCTCATTGCCTCTCCTCCAGTGTGATTTTTCTCAGGGCAGGCAAACTTTCAAGAGTGGTTCAGAATTCCTCATGTTTATAAAGACTAGAATTTGCAAAGTATCTCATAATTTCAATAACAGGTATGTTAACTATCTGTGGCTATCAAAAAAGTGCCATTTATGATTTCTCTGCTTTTGACGGAAGAAAAGTTAAGCTTATAACTCAGAAAGCTTAAGCAAGAATTGGTGGCAAGTTTTTATAATGGCTGGCAAAGAGGCCAAATTCTGTAGCTTCCCTGAAAGTATGGATTACTGTCAATGCTGCATATAAGGTATTTTCAATGTTTTTGCACTTCATTTTAGTGATCCAATTAAGACAAGTGATGCTTTTCTCTTCTACTTGTCCAAACGAACATATGTATGTATGTATGTATGTATGTATGTATATATAGATATAGATATATAGATATATAGATATATAGATATATAGATCTATATATATATATATTTTTCTTTCTACTAATGTAACAAAACTTTTAACTTGAAAGACAGGATCTTGAGTGTATATATAACTCAGGGCTTACTTTATTCAATTATTTAAAACTATCACATATTTAATTTAATACATGCTAAAATGTATTATTACAACTAGGATATGCTATTATACTGAGAAGAAAAATTTATTTTGGGTAATTAAAATTATTAATCTTCTAAAACAAAACAAAATGCTTTTCAAACAAAATTAGGGAAAAAATCACACAGGAAAGTCAAGATTTTTACAAAAGTATTTTAAAAAAATATTCAAATAAATTTGTTTACTAAGCCTAATATTCCTATAATTATTTTTTGTTTCTCTGCCTAATCTGTAAGAATAAAACTTTGTTATACATAAAAAAGAGCATTTAGTACTATAGAGAAAGATCAGAACATCAAATTCACAGAAAGTCTGGTATCCATGTACCATGCAACTACAACAGAGTGTAATTTAATCCAAATATCACCACACTGTATTTGAAAAAATCATTAAACTTAATCATATTAAAAAAAGTTTTCAAACAGAGTAATCTTAGTTTTTAAATAGTATATTTAAACATACTGTAATCTATGCTGTTATTTAAACATAGTTATAATCTTATTTTTTTAACAAACATGTTAATAAGAGCTGGCATTTAAAGGAAGTATAATCGTATTTAAAAAAAAAACTTAAAGATGTAGTAATAAGACCTGTTATTTAAACACAGTATAATCTTATTTTTTAAACATAAATCTATGGTAATAAGAGCAAATCACTCAATAAACATTGAACTGTGCATTTGAATTCATAAATTGCTCTCTTTAGCACTAAATTAATCAATAACTATATTTAGCAAGAGATAATATAAGCTAAATCCAAACACAGAAAATAAGTCTAATGTAAAAATAATATAATGTTTGTTTTTGTCTCTTAGCTGGCTCCCTGACTGCATCTCTATTTTCCTAATATGTGGATATGTCAGGAAAAGCTCCCACACAACTAAAAATTTTCAAATTTTTTCCATACCTTTTCTGCCCCCAATTAATCCATCCAGGACTGTTTTAATTTGCTTGCTGGAAAATACTACAAAAAGTCCAGTCAATATATCCATCACCATCTCTTCCCGAGCTTCAAATACAGTTAGAAAAATGGAAAAGCTCAAAGCAGTTGGAAAAGCATTGAGGTTCTAAAGGATGCCAGTTGAGATCTTCTGGTGAAAAAAATCTACTTCCTACAAGTCAACAGGTTAAACTCACTCCCAGCTGGTGGCAAGGGTCTTCGAAAAGTGGAACATCTTTTCACCACTTCAATTGGCAGATTTAAAATGCTCCTCATCCACAGTGGTGTAGATGTAGCCCTGGATGGTCAGATATTCAATTGCTTCCTTGATGGCCCTGTCGCTCATGCTGGGAAGCTGGGTCTGGAGCTCCTTTACATTATTGCCTTCCTGTTGACGGCATTAATGAATCAAACGCAGAACTTCCTTGTGGTGGTATTTGGCGTACACCTGGACATCATCCGTTTTTGATGGAACAACAGGAGCACTGGACCTAGAGGCTGTTTGGCGAGCTTTATCCAGCATCATATGTGCATTCACCGTTTCCACAATATGTGTGGTGAACTCGTTCATGTCCTCCAGGACGCGGATGTTCAATACCTCAACGCCTTTTGCATCCTTAAAATACTTGAGGATGCTGATCACTTTGACATATACTCCCACTGGAAGGGCTATCCCCTTCTTTCCTTCATTTCTTCTGAGCCACTGATAGACCTCAATAGGCGCGGTGGTCATATTGTCAATTCTGTAAATTATGTAGTTGAAGCGCTCTCTGCCGATCTGATTATCCCCATGATAGAGACCTGGGAAACTTCAGTTTCCCTGATCTTGACGCCATTGTCAACTAGAGCACAGGTGAGCAGCTGGTTTACACAACAAAGTATAATATTCTGGGTTCGGACCCTGGACCTTGGGGGAGCTGCACCATCCTGAGATGGTCGGTCATTGCTTCCAATGGTTCCACCCACTGCAAAGGTGCTGCCATAGCTCTGAATCCCATTTTTCCTCATCTTAAGGACAGTTCAGGCTGATTAGGAGGTAGGCTTTGGCTCTATTTGGTGAGTTCCTCAGGCGGCCTCTGACTTCTACAGTGAGCTACCACAGAAAGCTTGGGAGTGCGACAACACAAGCAGCCTCACGCCCCTGTGGAACCAATCAGCTACCAGAATACAACTGCCTTCAGCCAATCAGGACATACCAGCTTCTCAGGTGATCCCCCAATTCTTTGGTGTTCTCTGGTAATTGCTACACTGTATTTTAAAAGCTTCACATATAATTTCAAGCCTTTCTTGCCATCTTTATAAAAATGCATTTTTACTAGGTACCCCTTCCCTTCATTCCTAAATCCCACAACTTCTTCTATAGTCACTACTTAAATATTCATTTATTCACTCATATAATCAACTGTTCAACAGAAATTTCCAGAGCACATAAGTGCACTATGATAAAGAGCTATAGGTTTACATGGAGAGGGTGCACAAAAATGGTTACTGTTCTCAAGGAACTCATATCCTTGTTCAAGTCATTAAAACCAGAAGCATTCTAGAAGAAATGGCAAGACAGTCACCTTTGAATGATTATCATATTCAAAAGTAAGTCACATCTTACCACTGACTTCTTAAGTTTTTTTATTGTAGACTTAAAATTTTCCAGTTATTCTGACAAATGCACTATAGGTAACAATAAATACTATATTTCAATTTCTACATTAATTCAAATGACCTCTAAATTATTTCCAAGATTCTATTGGTGGGTCAGAGAAATACAAAATGTGGGCCCCATTATATATTAGGAAAAACATAAATAAAATCAAAATGCCATTTCTGTACACTTTTATGTGGTAATTTCTGAACTTAAGATTGTAGAAATTTACAGTAGTATATCCAAGAATATTTTCATATTACACCAAAAATCTATTTTTCCTCATAAAACATTTTATGTTTGTTACAACTAAATATTTTTTATGATTAATAAAGAATATCAGTTATTGGATTCCACCACTGGCAAGGAACTTCTTCCTTAAAAATCCTTTGTAGTTAAAAAATAGCCTGTGTAGAGCTTTGAGTTTATTAATACTATCATTCATTTCTTTTATTGGTTAAAATAATTTAATTTTTGCTATCCCAAATTGCAAAAATATGTGAATAGTAACCCAAAACTTGTAGAATATAAAATTATATTTATTTCTCAGGTTAAAAATGAATACTATCAGAGCCAATATACTTAATTTGTTTTACAAATAAACATATAAAAATTGTTAATCTGTGCATACAAATTACTGAGTAACTGGATACTTAACTGTTTGACCCATGTTTTTTATAATCAAAGAGAAATTAAACATGCAAGTAATATTTGTGGGTGCATGGGTGGCTCAGTCAGTTAAGCATCTGACTTCAGGTCATGATCTTGTGGTTCTCTCTGCCCCCACCCCCCCGCCCAGCTCATACTCTGTCTCTGTCTCTCTCTCAAAAATAAACATTAAAAAATTTTAAACATCCAAAATAATATTTGTATGCTTAAAGTTGCACAATATTAGAAATCAGATTAACTATATTTTTTAAATATTTACAACCTTATACTCAAACATGGCTGTTTTATTAGCTAAATGAGAGTGTTGGTCAAAAAACCTTGAAGTTAAAATGATATAACTGATTGTATTCCTGACAATTATGTGCAGTACAAATTGTATAAATCATACCAAAGCAGTAAGAATCACCTACCTGACGGGATTGCTGGTTAAAGAAACCCTCAGAGATTCAAGGCAGTTAAGAAGTTTCTCATCTGAAATACCAGATCGTAATTCATGAACATATTCTTGTGAAGACAGGGTGCATTCATGTTTGCTGTTTTTCAGCCCTCCCTATTAAAAAAAAATACCATTTTAGACAGACAACAGGTTTTCAAAAAAACTTTTAAAATAAAATACACAGAAGATGTAAATATTTTACTATAGAAAAATGTGTGCAGAGTGCAATTAACTTAAAAATTCTTGGTTATAGAACCGAAATGGACATATAATGTTATGTATATCTTAACAATCTCCTCATCCCCATTAAAAAAATTACACTGCGATACTCATGGTCTGAACATGATATGGATTTGAGATAAACTGTCACTGAAAGATGCTTAAATTTGCAATGCAGACACTAGCATTACGTTAGCTAGTCCTCATAAACCCACAGGATAAACTTTTAGAAATTATCTTATTAATTTTCTTAGTTAAAATGTTTATATTCTATTCCACAAAATATAGTGAATACAAGTTAACACAAAACATTATGTATCACCCAAATCTATTCAAATGTATCAAAGAATTAGCCTACCTCCGAAAAGACATGAAAAGTTACTAAAATGTAAAACAATACAGTTTCCATTTAGCATGTTATTCAAATTAGTCTAAAGTATTCACTAATCCCAAACTGTTTCTTCCTATGTTACTCCCATGTTGTACATTAATCTTAAAAATCATTAAATGCATTTATCTTATAATGACTAGTTTTTACCTTAATTTCCGATATATATGGGGTTATTGCTAGAACTCATTACCCCATCGCTGCTCCTTAGCTTCATCATCTTGCTATAACTTTGTAAGCAATTTGGGGAAAACACTGAGAGTAAAACCCCATCAACACATTCATGTACTAATAACTCACAGTTTCAAATTCTAGACATACATAATCATAAGTAACCCAATCCTATATTACAAGTGTATCCCCTGAATTAAAATTCTAGTTTGCACTGCCAATGAGAATGCAAACTGGTGCAGCCACATTGGAAAACAGTATGGAGGTTCCACAAAAACTTAAAAATAGAACTCCCTTATACCCCAACAATTGCACTACTAGGAATTTATACAAAGGATAAAAAAATACTCATTCGAAAGGGCACATACACCCTTATGTCTATAACAGCACTATCAACAATGTCCAAATTGTGAGGATCCCAAATGTCCATCAACAGACGAATAAAGAAGATGTGATGTGTGTGTATGTGTGTTTATGCATCTCTGTGTGTGTGTATACACACACACACACACACACACACACACACATACATATATACTGGAATACTACTTGGTGATCAAAAAGAATGAAATTGTGCCATTTGCAACAAAGTGGATGGAACTACAGTATATTATGATGCCAAGCAAAATAAATCATTCAAAGACAAATATATGATTTCACTCATGTGTAATTTAAGAAACGAAACAGATGAACATAGGGGAAGGGAAGCAAAAATAACATAAAAACAGAGGGAAACGAACCATAAGAGTCTTTTATTTATTTTTTTAATATGAAATGTATTGTCAAATTGGTTTCCCTACAACACCCAGTGCTCAACCCATCAGGTGTCCTCTGCAATACCCATCACCCACCCTCCCCTCCCTCCCACCACCCACCAAACCTCAGTTTGTTCTCAGTTTTTAAGAGTCTCTTATGCTTTGGCTCCCTCCCTCTAACCTTTTTTTTTTCCTTCCGCTCCCCCATGGTCTTCTGTTAACTTTCTCAGGAGCCACATAAGAGTGAAAACATATGGTATCTCTCTTTCTCTGTATGACTTATTTCACTTAGCATCACACTCTCCAGTTCCATCCTTTTGTAGGCCATATGTCATTCATTCTCATTGCCACATAGTACTCCATTGTGTATATAAACCACAATTTCTTTCTCCATTAATCAGTTGATGGACATTTAGGCTCTTTCCATAATTTGGCTATTGTTCAAAGTGCTGCTATAAACATTGGGGTACAAGTGTCCCTAAGCATCAGCACTCCTCTATCCATTAGGTAAATTCCTAGCACTACTATGGCTGGGTCATAGGATAGATCTATTTTTAATTTTTTGAGGAACCTCCACACTGTTTTCCAGAGTGGCTGCACCAGTTTGCATTCCCACCAACAGTGCAAGAGGGTTCCAGTGTCCCCACATCCTCTCCAGCATCTATAGTCTCCTGATTTGTTCATTTTAGCTACTCTGACTGGCATGAGGTGGTATCTGAGTGTGGTTTTGATTTGTATTTCCCTGATGAGGAGCGATGTTGAGCATCTTTTCATGTGCTTGTCGGCCATATGGATGTCTTCTTTAGAGAAGGGTCTATTCATGTTTTCTGCCCATTTCTTCACTGGATTATTTGCTTTTCGGGTGTGGAGTTTGGTGAGCTCTTTACAGATTTTGGATACTACCCCTTTGTCCGATATATCATTTGCAAATATCTTTTCCCATTCCGTTGGTTGCCTATTAGTTTTGTTGATTGTTTCCTTTGCAGTGCATAAGCTTTTTATCTTCATGAGGTCCCAATAGTTCATTTGTGCTTTTAATTCCCTTTTAATTCCCTTGCCTTTGGGGATGTGTCAAGTAAGATATTGCTACAGCTCATGATAGCTAGTTTTACATCCCCTCACTTTCAATCTGAAGGTGTCCTCAGGTCTAAAATGAGTTTCTTGTAGACAGAAAATAGATGGTCTTGTTTTTTAATCCATTCTGATACCCTATGTCTTTTGGTTGGAGAATTTAGTCCTTTTACATTCAGTGTTATTATTGAAAGATATGGGTTTAGAGTCATGGTGATGTCTGTAGGTCATGCTTGTAGTGATGTCTCTGGTACATTGTGGTCCTTGCAACATTTCACTCACAGAATTCTCCTTAGGATCTCTTGTAGGGCTGGTTTAGGGGTGATGAATTCCTTCAGTTTTTGTTTGTTTGGGAAGACCTTTATCTCTCCTTCTATTCTGAATGACAGACTTGCTGGATAACAGATTCTCGGCTACATATTTTTTTTTCTGTTTGTCACATTGAAGATTTCCTGCCATTCCTTTCTGGCCTGCCAAGTTTCAGTAGATAGTTCTGCCACTAGTCTTATCGGTCTCCTTTTATATGGTAGAGCGTGTTTATCCCTAGCTGCTTTCAGAATCTTCTCTTTATCCTTGTATTTTGCCAGTTCCACTATGATATGTCATGCAGAAGATTGATTCAAGTTATGGCTGAAGGGAGTCCTCTGTGCCTCTTAGATTTCAATGCCTTTTTCCTTCCCCAGATCAGGGAAGTTCTCAACTATGATTTGTTCAAGTACACCTTCAGCCCCTTTCTCTCTCTCTTCTATTTCAGGAATTCCTATGATATGGATATTGTTCATTTGACTGCATCACTTAGTTCTCTAATTCTCCCCTCATACTCCTGGATGTTTTTATCCCTCTTTTTCTCAGCTTCCTCTTTTTCCATAATTTTATCTTCTAATTCATCTATTCTCTCCTCTGCCTCTTCAATCCGAGCTGTGGTCACCTCCCATTTTATTTTGCACCTCAGTTATAGCATTTTTTAGCTCCTCATGACTATTTCTTAGTCTCTTGATCTCTGTAGCAATAGATTCTCTGTTGTCCTCTATACTTTTTTCAAGCCCAGTGATTAATTTTATTACTATTATTCTAAATTCTTGTTCTGTCATATTGCTTAAATCATTTTTGATCAATTCATTAGCTGTCGCTACTTCCTGGAATTTCTTTGGAGGAGAATTTTTCCGTTTCGTCATTTTGGATAGTCCCTGGCATGGCGCAGAACTGCAGGGCACTTCCCCTGTGCTTTCTGGAGTTAGTTGCGTTGGTGGGTGGGGCCGCAGTCAGTCCTGATGTCTGCCCCCAGCCCACCACTGGGGCCACAGTCAGAGCGGTGTGTACCTTATCTTCCCCTCTCCCAGGGGCAGACTCACTGTGGCAGGACTCACTGTGGAGTGGTGTGGCCCCTGTATGGGCTACTTGCACATTGCTAGGCTTGTGGTGCTGCTTCTATGGGATCTGGGGTATTAGCCAGGGTGGATCCACAAGGTGCACAGGGGCAGGAGGGGCAGGCTTAGCTCACTTTGCTGTTGGTGGTCCTCTGCAGGAGGGGCCCTGCAGCACCGGGAGGGAAGCAGGCAGACCAGTCAGAGGGATGGATCCACAGCAGCACAGCACTGGGTGTTTGCATGGTGCAAGCAAGTTCAGTGATGGGAACTGGTTCCCTTTGGGATTTCGGCTGGGGGATAAGAGAGGGAGATGGCATTTCCCAGCGCCTTTGTTCCCCCGAGCTTAGCTTTGTCTTACAGGGCTCAACAACTCTCCCTCCCACTGTCCTCTCACCCTCCTGCTCTCTGAGCAGAGCTGTTGACTTATAACATTCCAGATGTTAAGTCCCACTGGCTGTCAGAACTCACAGAGTCCGGACCCTCCACTTTTGCAAGCCAGAGAGACTCGGGGTTTCCGCCTTGCCAGGCAGGCTGCCCTTCCACTGCCCCGGCTCCCTCCCACCAGCCTGCGTAGTGAGCACCACCTCTCCGCCCTTCCTACCCTCTTCCGTGGGCCTCTTGTCTGCGCTTGGCTCCAGAGACTCCGTTCTGCTAGTCTTCTGGCAGTTTTTTGGGTTATTTAGGCAGATGTGGGTGGAATCTAAGTGATCAGCAGGACACGGTGAGCCCAGCATCCTCCTAGGCCACCATCTTTCAAGCTTACTTGTCCATAAGAGTCTTTTAAATAGAAAGAACAAACTGAGGGTTGCTAGAGGGGAGTTAGGTTGGGGAATGGGCTAAATGGGTGATGGGCATTAAGGAGGTCACTTGTTGGGATGAGCACTGGGTGTTATATGTAAGTGATAAATCACTAAATTCTATTCCTGACATCATTATTACCCTACATATTAACTAACTTGGATTTAAGTAAAAATAAAACAAAAATTCTACTTTGAGTCCCATTTTCCAAGTTCATACTAATTACACTTAGTTTCTGTAAGTATCTAAGCTAGAATAAGGAAAGATTTGTTTTTTCCAATTTAGTAGAAGTCATATCATTAGAAGGTACAGAATTTAAAAAATAATGTGTATGGCACCTGGGTAGCTCAGTCAGTTGGGCATCTGACTTCGGTTCAGGTCATGATCTCATGGCTTGTGAGTTTGAGCCCCGTGTCGGGCTCTGTGTTGACAGCTCAGAGCCTAGAGCCTGCTTTGGATTCTCTGTCTCCCTCTCTCTTTGCTCCTCCCCCATTCATGCTCTGTTTCTCTCAAAAATAAATAAACATAAAAAATTAGTGTTAATAATGAGAAATGGATTTCCTAGGTGTTTGTCTTTTATTGAGAATCATTCCTGAATATAGAAATTGTAGATCATTCTTAATGTCTGAATTGTTTTTAAATTCCACTGAATAGGAAGTAAATGTTTGAAGTCTGATAAAGTCTTATATAGGGGAATCGTATTCCCTTATAGTGCTGCAGCACTATCACTACTATAATACTCAAGACATTGGGGAAGAGGTCATTATTTGTGTCTATCACTCTTTGAGACACTGAACTCCATGTATGCTAAGAATCTAACACAGTGACTCAATTTAGTGAGCTTCAACAGAAGTGTAGTATTATTGAATCTGTCCATAACAATTACAGAACAAACAATGCAATTTCATAATTTTAACCCAAATATTTTGTATAATGCACACTAACTTGATTTTTCTTTTTTAAAGTGTATACAGATATTTAAGAATTCTACTACCGAATGAATCATGACATAGATGGCAAAGTAAAACCATCATCATGAAATCATTTCCACATGTGTATAACTTATTTACCCAACTCTTAAGGCTGCAGATCCAAGTTAACATTTATAGCATGAAATGTTACAAGTCAGCAGTCACAGTCCACTTTCATATGATCCTCAAACTCATTGTCTTAATTAATGGATAATAAGACCCTACTAATCTTTCCCTGGAAGCTTGTACATGAGTTTATTACTGTAAATGACCTTTGTATTTGCTGTTTTCTATGCCTGGAGGATTCATACTCCTGACCTCTATATTGCTAACTCATCATCGAAGTCTCAGCCCAACATTCCTCTCCCCACCACTCTCATCATCATGTCATTTTTAATCTCATTTACAGTATTAACTCTATGTAGGTTTATATTGTTTAGCACTTTACTAGAATCTTGCCTACCTTATTCACCACTGTGTCTCCAGATTTTAACACAATGTCTGGCTGGCACACAGTAAGTACTCAGAACATATTTCTTGAATGAATGAATGAATTAATTAATTAATTAATGGTGAATAAACAAATGGGTTAATGTCTGATGAGTTTCAGCATGCTGAAACTTCAGAACTTAGTTTAGTTTTGCTTCACAATATTAGCCTTCTGAGATGTTACAATATATTCAGAAATGCAAGTGCAGAATACATAAGTTGAGACTATATATGGCATCCTACGAACAGCTCAAACTGCCATAGAGTTTGAATTGTGGCCTTCTTACTTACCTTCTAGGTAATTGTTGAGCAGGCTATTCAACTAATCTCTATAAACCTGTTTGCTCATCCACAATATAGGGTAATAAACACGGACCCCTCATGTTTATTATGAGGATTAAGTAAGACAAACCATATAAAGTGTTTAAAACATACATTCCATATGTGCTGTCTCAAAGACAAAGTAAACTTCTCAGAAATGGTTATTCCCTTCTTCTATATGGTCATGTCTGAGATATTCCTCATGGAACAAGTAAGACAGCCCAAAACCTTGGGAATCCCTATTCCTCCAAGTCTTAGAATCAGGTTTCATTATGTAATTTAGGATACTTGGCGGTCATAAGGAGTGGAAGCAATCTAATGGAGCAATACAAAAAATAATCTTATAAAACAAATCCCTTTTACGAAGCTTTCAAGGGTCTTAACGTAAGTTCATATTTGAAGATTATGAAAACATAATAGCATATCAAGGAGGGGGTTATGCTTAAATATCAGCCCTTCTAACAGCCTCATTACAGAAATAATCAAGGTGACTGTCCAAGTTCACAAATTCGTGAGTTTGCAAGAATAAAACACTAATATTCTGGTGCTCAGGTTACTCGTTTTCCAATATATGTCATTTTCTGAATGTCACTTTTTGAATAAAAAATTGAAGTTACAAGTATTTAATTCTGAAATCTCTATTAAAAATGCCAAGGTATCTTCAACACAACCAATATGGTGCAAAATAATGTTCAAGAAATCACCTAAAAACAAAACAGTGCAATAGATTAAACTAATTCTCACTATATTTAATAGGGCTGTCATACAAGAATGACTTATTATTAACACACTGTTCTGATACTGAACAAAGGAAACAACTAGATAATGCAGAGATAATAATGGAAATTTTAATTAGTTGCTCTGTATGAGATTAATGAAAATTACCACTGTGCCCGTTTGATCTTTAAAAAATAATGCAAAGCTAGCAATTATCATACATCATGCTCTTCCAAAGCTAGGCTAACAAAAAGCTTCCCTAAATTGAAACCATTCCTTAATTTGAAAATCATTAAGATAGAGATACTTGTCAGTGTCACTATGCTTATATTTTCTAAGATACCACAAACACAAATACACACACACACACACACACACACACACACACACACACACACACATACTGTGGGCCACTTTAATAATTACATTCTGTTAACTCTGACATCAAATGCCAGTATCAAAACCAAATAAATAATATTCCAAAAAGAACATTTTAGGTTTGCATAGGATATAGTACTTGATATTATTTATTTATAAGTTTTTATTTTAATTCCAATTAGTAAGTATACAGTGTTATATTATTATAGGTGTACACCATGGTAACTCCATACTTCAATAAAACACTCTGTGCTCATCCCAACAAGTGCACTCCTTAATCCCCATTACCTATGTAACCCATCTCCCTGCCTCTGGTAGCCATCCCTTCCCTGTAATTAAAAGTCTGTTGCTTGATTTGCCTCTCTCATTCTCTCTTATTTTTTTCTCTATTGCTTGTTTGTTTTGTATCTTAAATGCCACATGAATGAAATGACATGATATCTGCCCTTCACTAACTGGCTTATTTCACTTAGCATAATACTCTCTAGCTCTATCCATGTCACTGCAAAGGCAAGATTTCATTCTTTTTTATGGCAGAGTAATTTTCCATTGTAAATATATGCACCACATCTTCTTTATCCATTAGTCAGCTGATGGACACTTGGGCTATTTCCATAATTTGGCTATTGTAAATAATGTTACTGTAAACATAGGAGTGCATATATACATTTGAATCAATATTTTTGAATTCTTTGGGTAAATATACTAAGTAGTGCAATTGCTGCATCATAGGATAGTTCTATCTTTAACTTTTTGAGGAAACTCCATACTGTTTTCCAGAGTGAAGGCAACAGTTTACATTCCCACCAACAGTGGAAGAGGGTTCCCATTTCTCCACAACCTTGCCAACACCTGTTGTTTCTTGTGCTTCTCACAGGTGTGAGGTGATATCACATTATACTTTTCATTTGCATTTCCCTGATGATCAGTGATGCTGAGCATCTTTTCTGGGTCTGTTGGCCATCTGTGAGTCTTCTTTGGAAAAATGTATATTCATGCTTTCTACGATTTTTTTAACTGGATTATTTGTTTTTTTGAGTGTTGAGTTTTATAAGTTATTATAGATTTTGGATACTATCCCTTTAAGTTCTTTACAGATTTTGGATACTAACCCTTTATTAGATATGCCATTTACACATATATTCTCCCACTCAATAGGTTTTCTTTTAGTTCTGTTGTTTCCTTAACAGTGCAGAAGCTTTTATTTTGGTGTAGTCCCAATAGTTTATTTTTGCTTTTGTTTCCCTTGCCGCAGGAGATACATCTAGAAAGAAGTTACTACGGCCAATGTCAAAGAAGTTACTGCCTGTGTTCTTCTCTAGGATTTTTATGGTTTCAGGTCTCACATTTAGGTCTTTGATCCACTTTGAATTTGTTTTTGTGTATGCTGTAAGAAAGTGGTCCTGTCTCACTCTTTTGCATGTTGCTGTACAGTTTCCCAAACATCATTTGTCAAAGACACTGTCTTTTTCCCATTGAATAGTCTTTCTGGCTTTGTCAAAGATTAATTGGCCATATAATTGTAGATTCACTTCTGAGTTTTCAATTCTGTTCTATTGTTCTTTCTGTCTGTTTTTTTTTTTTTTTTTTTTTTTTTTTTTGTGCTGGTATCTTACTACCTTGATTACTACAGCTTTGTAATATAACTTGGAAGTCCGGAATTGTGATGCCTGAAGCTTTGCTTTTCATTTTAAAGATTGCTTTGGCTGTTACAGGTCTTTTGTGGTTCCATACAAATTTTAGGATTGGTGGTTCTAGCTCTCTGAAAACGGCCAGTGGTATTTAGATAGGGATTGCAATAAATGTGTAGACTGCTTTGGGTACTATAGACATTTTAACACTATTTGCTCTTCTAATTCATGAGCATGGAATGTCTCTCCATTTCTTTGTGTCCTCTTGAATTTCTTTGATCAGTTTTTATATAGTTTTCAGAGTACAGGTCTTTCACCTCTTAGATTAGGTTTATTCCTAGGTATCTTATTATTTTGGGTACAATTGTAAATGGGATTGTTCAGTAAAAGTTTTACTTCTTCCTAACCAATTTGGATGCCTTTTATCTCTTTTTGTTGTGTGATTGCTGTGGCTAGGACTTCCAGTACTATGTTGAATAAAAGTAGTGAGGAATGGACATCCTTGTCTTCTTCCTGACCTTAGGAGAAAAGCTCTCCATTTTTCCCCATTAAGGATGATGTTAGATGTGGGTTTTTCATAGATGACCTTTATTATGTTGAGGTATGTTCCCTCTAATCCTACTCTGTTGAGGGTTTTTATCATATATGGATGTTGTACTTTGTCAAATGCTTTTTCTGCATCTATTGAAATGATCATATGGTTCTTATCCTTTCATTTATTGATGTGATGTATCACACTGATTGACTTATGAATACTGAACCACCATTCCAGCCTAGGAATAAACCCCACTTGATCATGTGAATCATTTTTTTAGTGCATTGCTGAATTGGGTTTGCTAGTATTTTATTAAGAAATTTGGCATTGATATTCATCAGGATATTGGCCTATAGCTTTCTTTTTCTGTGGTGTCTTCATCTGGTGTTGGTATGAGAAAGATTTTATTTTTAATGGGCTTATATTTTGCTCAAATTTGAGAAAATGTCAGTAGAAGGCGCTGGAAAGATTTAGGCGGTGGAGTGACATATATATATCTGTATTCTAAATGATGGGGTGGACAGGGAGGTAGAAAATCAGCTGGGGGAGATAATGGAAGCAGATTTGACTCTTTTAAATTCATCAGGGAAGCATATGATGATGTGCTATAAATGCTGCAGTGGATTAGAGATTCATTTAGGACATACACTTATTTTACCTAGGTAAGTGAATGGGGATGCTGGGCTAGGTAAGACAGAAAAACTAAAATGTTAATCAGGTTGAAGCAACCCCTCTGAGCTCAGTGATATTGTTACCTTCATTTTTACAGAACAGGAAACTGAGGCTTAGAATACTTGGGCAAGACCAGATTACTAGTAAGTGGTAGAATTTGATCCCAAGTCTCTCTGACTCTGAGGCCCGTGTGCTTAAGCACTAAGCAACTCAGCCCCAAATTAGTATTGATAAATTTGAATTCAAGATAAATTCCCATACAGATAAACTCCTAATAGTGCAACTTCTGTGTTGTAGGGTAGTTATACTTTTATCTAATTTTTTTTTACATTTATTTATTTTTGAGACACAGAGAAAGACAGAGCACAAGATGCGGATGGGCAGAGAGAGAGGGAGACACAGAATCTGAAGCAGGCTCCAGGCTCTGAGCTGTCAGCACAGAGCCCGACACAGGGCTCAAACTCACAAATCACAAGATCCTGATCTGAGCCAAAGTCTGACGCTCAACCGACTGAGCTACCCAGGTTCCCCTAAGGTAGTTCTATTTTTAACTTTTTGAGCAATTGCCCTACTAGGAATTTATCCAAAGAATACAAAAATTCTGATTCAAAGGGGTACATGCACCCCAATATTTATAGCAGCACTATCAACAATAACCAAATTATGGAAAAAGCCCAAATGTCCATCAACTGATGAATGGATAAAGAAGATGTAGTGTGTGTGTGTGTGTGTGTGTGTGTGTGTGTGTGTACAATGGAATACTACTCAGCAATGAAAAAGAATGAAATCCTGCCATTTACAACAACGTGGATGGACTAGACAGAATTATGCTAAGTGAAATAAGTCAGTGAAAGACAGATAACAGGATTTTACTCATATGTAGAATTTGAGAAACACAAAGATGAACACAGGGGAAGAGAAGGAAAAATAAGATATAAACAGAGAGGGATACAAACCATAAGAGACTCTTAAATACAGAGAATTGAAGGTTTCTGGAGGGCTGGTGGGGAGATGGGCTAAATGGGTGGTGGGCATTAAGGAGGGTGCTTTTCAGGATGATCATTGGATGTCATATGTAAGCAATGAATCACTGGGTTCTACTCTTGTAGCCAAGACTACACTGTATGTTATCTAACTTGAATTTTAAAATTTTAAGAAAATCAGGGAAGTGTTTACATTTAGAAGCAGACAGGAGGAAGGACAAAATACAGTATTTTAGAGATAGACAACAGTGAGAGGGAGACGATATTTTAATTTGTATATATGCACCTGAACACTCAATTTTGCCTTTATGTGATCTGATCTCTAAAAAATTATCACACCATTAATAGTGACAGATTTTACAATAAAATCAACTAGTCCATAAATGTTCAGTGTATTTAAAGATATTGATACATTTGGGATAAAATAGTACTTTTGTAAGACAGTCTTCTGGTTGGTGTTTAAAAGAAGAATTTGTTTACATTAGTATACGTAAATTCTAAAAATACTTGAAGCTGATCTTTCTTGGTTTCATTTCAATAAACTGATTTTATCTAGCCACATCAAACATTTGTATATTTGTTAATGGTAGTGATGGATTTATACATTATTCAAGCTTTTTTGTGATAAATAATCTATGCTGCATGAGAACAAATTCTATTTCTCAAATAGTATACAAAGAATATCACAAAATACCTCTTGCTCAAAGCCATAGCCTAACTTGAAAGAACAAGCTGATGAGAATACCGAGCTAGTACTTGAGCATGCAGTCTTCATAGGGTTTTTTATAAAAGTATAAACAATGTTCTGGCTCAAAAGGACCACATATCATGTAGCAGTTAGAGGTTACGCCAATAGAAAGAAACAGCAGTATAATTTTACCCAATATGATGGCATTACTTTCATAGATTACCAACCATTTTTGCTGGTAGCATTCTTACCTCTAAAGCCCTAAGTTGTGAATATGAACATAAGAAAACACATATTCTTGTTTCATCAAAATGATTATTCTAAAAATAATATTACTTCGTGTTCCACATTTGATGTTTTATTATTTCAGCATGTCATCTATTTCTTAGAGAGGAAATTAATATAATCTAACACTTCAACACACACACATACACACACACACACACACACACATCTCTAAAAGGCTTCATTTCCTTCTATTGCTACCCAAAGTAAAATGTCGATGTTAAATATCCTCAATAGTTAAGATAATGAGTAATGTCTTTATAAACCTCCTTCACAAAAAGAATGAATCTTTCAACCTATCAAATATATTCAGTGAGGGATTTGTACAGCAAAGAATAAAAAGTACAATTTGTGGGTAACGATTAAGTATATCTTTACAAATAAAACAATTTAGACTATACAGCCCTGACATCAGTCAGAGGGCTTTGTTGCCAATTCATATTCATTTAAACAACACAAAGCAAAACAACAAAAAAATCTCAGCCATCTGGAACTCAGTAGGTTAATGCACTATTTTGACATTTCCAACTAGTACAACTAAGGGTAAAATACTTTCAAAAGAAGAAGCTGCTATGTGTCTTTAGGAAAAATAAGGGATCTTCCAAAAACAAAAAACCTTAAGATTTCTTATGCTTCTTCAAAAGTTGTGACTTGTCACTTGCAAGTATTAATAATTTTATGCAGATCCACTTAGTCAAAAATATAAGAGTTTGTAGGAAGAGTAAGACATTATCCTAAACACTGAGAAGAATGGGAACATGCATTAAAGTTTCTGTCTGGCAAGATATATTCATGCAATATCAAAGTCTGATCTCATCTCTAATAGCATGCATACTCATAAATTGCATTTATATACAAAACTAACACATTATAATTTATTTACTTGCTTAATATAATGGGAGGAAACTAACTTTGGAGTCATTGAGATTTGGTTTTCAATCCAGAATCTGCTACTTAAAACTGTACTGTGGTGCCTGGGTGGCTCTCAGTCAATTAAGTGTCTGACTTCGGCTCAGGTCATGATCTCACAGATCATGAGTTCAAGCCCTGTGCTGTTAGCAAAGAGCCTGCTTGGAATTCTCTTTCTCTCCCTCTCTCTCTGCCCCTCCCCCCACAAAATAAACTTTAATAAAAGGAATGTTTAAGTGTACAAGTAACAGTTTTTCAGAGTTTATTATGTCTTAAAAATTCTTTTGAGGATTTAAATATAAATAAATGTAAAGTGTCTAGCACTATGCCTTGCATATAACTAGCTATACAATGGATATTTATTATATTTTAAGTATTTTAAGTATTGTTGACATACACTTACAATAATTTCAGGTTAACATCTAATTTCTTGAGTGTACTATGTGCTGTGCTCACTTTGGCAGTACATATACTAAAATTCAGTGTACCATGTGCCACTCACTGTACTAACAACTCACTTTACATTTATTATCCTAATCCTTATCAACAGCTCTGCAAAGCAGTAATTATCCCCAATTTACAAATGAGAAAATTGAAGCTCACAAAAGAAATTTATCTGAGGTCACACAGCTAGTAAGCAGTAGAGATTCAAACTCTGGTCTATTTGAAGTCCTTGCTGGGGCCTACAAAGTCCTGTGAAATTTTGCCCCTTCCTACCTTTTACAAATTCATCTGACTCCATCCACCATCCCTATTCACTACTCTCCAACCACACTGGTCCCTTATCTGGCACTCAAATGTTCTAAGCTCATTCCCACATTAAGGCCTTCAAAAGTATTCTTCCCCTATGCTCTTGGAAAGCTCTTTTCCTGAATTTGTGCATGGTTGTCTCCTTCCCATTATTCAAATACCACCTGCTCACATAAGCCTTCAATTACTCTGCTATAAGATGCATCCCACCATTAAAATAGCATGCCACAACAACCACCTCACTCTGTTTTAATCTTTTGGGGGCTCTTACTACAGACTGGCATTTTCTTTGTTTTCTCATCTACCCAGTGAGAACAAACTTCTCACCTTCAGTCAGATTCTCTTACTTTTAGAAGGCTATACCCTCCATGAGACCTGGAAACAACTCTCTCAATTCTTAATGTTACACAAAACTGCAAATCAATCCTCATTTTTCATCACACTGAGACCCATAAATCAGTCCATTTGATCTGTCTGGTCTCCCGATCAGTAAACATCTCACATATATCATTTTAGATAAGCAGAAGGTATTGTGGGAGATTGTTAGACTAGCTTGCCAATTAAAACACAACACCAGTAATAGTAAGGAGGCAGTGTGCTAAAGAGGGATACTTACTCAAGTAGATATTATAGCACTTAGACTTTAAGCTTTGTTCAATCACCGGTTGCTTTGTGCCATTAGACACACGAAGGTTCTGTGGGTGAATCTGTTCCCTCCCCTTATGAAAATTAGGTTGTTAGGCTAGAAGACTATCTCTAAGGTTATGTGCACATTAAACATTCCAGAGTGTGGGGATAAAATAAGAATTAAAGATATTATGTGAGGACTTTAAAAAAGAGTGGCCCCTATCAAAACAAAAAAATGGAGAAGTACACACATCCCTGAAAGCCTAATTTATCCCCAAAAGTGATATTGCATTGAGACTCTGAATTGCCAAAATTTCACTTTCTTCTTTGACCCTGCATAGATACCAAGAGGTAAAGATATTACTGACTCTCAAGATTACTTACTGCTCCATCATCAGTCTCCTAACTCTTTACTTCATCCACCAGCCACTGTAAGTTTTACTCATTGAGCAAACTTCCTCAAGGGCAGTAACTTTTTTGTCATGATTTACATATTTTTTAAGAAAATATATATTACTCAGCATGTGATATACTTTCTCTTACTAAAACTTTAAAAAATCCTAGGGTTGGTAGAGGAGCTTCTTTGCTCCCATATATTTGTCATTTACTGAAGCACACAAATCTCAATGGGGGGGGGATATTTTTATAAGAAATATCATAGAGATGAGTACATTTATTGATGTAGATCTCACAACTAATTTGTGACAATTCAGACAATATGGTATGTGCCATCACCACTAAATATGGTAAAAAGATTTAAACTATTTTGAAACATTAATGACATTCTAAAGCATTCAAAACCAAGGTATTTCTCTCAGAATACTAAAAATTTCTGCACACCCATTATCAAACTGGCTGTCTCCGAAAACAAAATGAAACAAAAATTAAAGGTCAAAAGTTCTACTTGCATCCCAGAAAATAATTACTGCTATGGCTTTACACAAAGCATAAGTTCTTGGTGATCAAAACAGAACCACTTTAAAATATCTAGACCCAGTATTGCCTGTATATCAGAAATGTGAATCCTTTTTCTTTTTTAATGTGTATTTATTCTTGAGAGAGAGAAACAGAGTGTGAATGGGGGAGGGGCAGAGAGAGAGAGAGAGAGAGAGACAAAATCTGAGGTAGGCTCCAGGCTCTGAGCTATCAGCACAGAGCCCAACATGAGGCTCAAACTCACCAACTGTAAGATCATGACCTGAGCCAAAGTTGGACACTTAACTGACTGAGCCACCTAGGTGCCCCCAGAAATGTGAATCTTGAAGACTGATGAATGCTTTGAGTTCTTGGAAGAGTGTGGTGGACACATGAAATATTATTTTTATCTAATATATTGTTTCAAAGAACATTGTAACTCCTGAGGTATAGTAATTTCGTGGAAGCAGATGACCTTTATGTATTGCTTTTTACTTCACCCGTAATTTCTTCATTAAATATTTACTAAGCAGCTACTGTGTGCGAGACACCAGGTATACAAAATGTCTAAGACACAGCCCCCATCCTCAAGAAGCCCAAAGTCAGACTGAACAGTATTTTCTCTACCAGGAGAACTTTTAATGAAAATTTCCAAATGAGGCTTAGTGATTATTTAAATGTGTCAATGAAATATTCGACTCACTCCAAGATTTCAACTATTTTTAGAAAATACTCATCCTGATTTGAAAAAGTGAGATCAATTTATAGACAGAAGTTTGCCAAATTAAGAAAAAATATTGACTGAAGCAATGAGAATAAAGAAATTATTTTATGCCATCATTTCATATTCAGTTCCTTAAATGAAAATATCACAAATCAGTAAAGCAAAATAATATTATACTGTTTTTAGATTCACTGTGTTAAACCATGGTGAATTTAAGAATTGATTTCCCTTCTTACATTTTAATGTAATATATGATAAACTCAAGAATATATCTAAAGTGATGTAAATTATAAAGCATAAACTAATTGCTCATAGTGCAATGTCACATTTTGCTACATTTGGAGAATTACTGCAGCCAATCTATACTTTGTATAAGTAACCAAAGGCTTTAAATTAATAAATTAGATTAGAAATATAAAAGTTTGAAAATATAACAATTAATTTCTACTTTCAAAATTTAGAGGACTTTAGTTTGGGGTCTCTAATGGCAGAATTCTTTTGGAAGGACACAAAATATATTCAGAAAACATTACATTAATCCTTCTAGCATCCCTGCAAGGTGAAACATATTCCCATTTTACAGAGTGGGCAACTTCTTTAATGAAATTTGGCCATGATACACAATAACTAATAAAGCTGGGAGTTGAGCTTAGGGCATCTGATATCGACTCCAGTGTCCTATCTATTAGTCACACTCTCTCATCACTTTGGCATTTCTCATTGTCCTAAAATGCAGTCCACGATCGCTTATTCTTCAAAGTACTACCTCAGTTGTCAAGGCAACAAAGATAAGAAATTTAGAAAAAAATTACTACTGCAATATCAGAGAGTAATAAACCAGCACAAAAAATAACATTCCAAGTGTACAAAAAATATACCATGTTACATACTGCCTTCAGAATAAGTTGTGTAATATTAAATATGTATGTAAGATAACGCACTTTGTTTAGTACATTAATTTGCCAGTGCAAGACACACAACTATTCAGAAATTATGCATTTATTGATGTAAAATGCAGCTAATGAAACAAAAAAATCTTGCCATAATTGATGTAAAATACAGCTAATGAAACAAAAACAGTCTTGCCATATGGTGAGACATAATGCTGGTAGAAACATGCAGGCTTAGCATAATCTTTCAGGAAAGCCATCTGGTAAGAACCAAGAGACTCAAAACGCATATATTCTTTTTGACCTAGTAATGATACTTCTAGGAATCTATCACAGGAAATAATCTGAATTTTGGACTGAGCTCTATGCTCTAAGATGATCATGACATCATTTTTTAATAGGGAAACTTGTAAATACCTTAAGATATCAAATGTAGGGAAGTAAGCAGGTAAACTATGGCATCTATTTAAAACTGAATATTATGGGGGTGCCTGGGTGGCTAAGTTGGTTGAGCACCCCACTCTTGGTTTTGGCTCACATCATGATCCCATGGTCATTGGATAGAGTCTCCATGCCCAGTGTGGAGCATATTTGGGATTTTCTTTCTTTCCCTCTGCACCTCTCTCCCACTTGTGTACTCTCTCATTCTAAAATAAAATAAATAAAAATAAAATAAAATGGAATGTTATGAATAAGCCAGAGATACCTGCTGAGGGTAGCTAACCTGGATGCCGGTTTTTTGCTGAGCTTTACCTTAAATCCAAGCCCCTACACAGTCATGTGACTGTTTTTTCTGGGACAAACCAGTACCAGCCACAGCATGGTGAGAACCTCCCCCAGAGGATTAGCACAAGTACATGCTGTGCCAGGTCCCTAAAATTTGCAGTTATTTTTTAAAGTTTATTTATTTATTTTGATGTATATAGAGAGACCGACAGACAGACACGTAGAGAGAGAGAGTGTGTGTGTACAAGCAGGGGAGGGGGGAGAGAGAGGCAGAGAGGCAGAGAGGGAGAGAGGGAGAGAGGGAGAGGGAGAGAGAGAGAGAGAGAGAGAGAGAGAGAGAGAGAGAATCCCAAGCAGGGTCAGTGCTGTCAGCACAAAGCCAGAGGCGGGGCTCAAATTCACAAATCGTCAGATCGTGACAAAATTCAAGAGTCAGCCGCTTAACTGACTGAGCCACTCTTGCACCCCTAAAATTTGCAGTTTTCAAACCCAGCCACGTGCCAGAGATAAAACAAAGGGGAACTGCACACCCAGGTGGTCACACGGCTCTAAAACAGAGACAAAATAAAGGAAGGGGTCCAAAAGAAGACTGAGAGACAAGAAGGGAGATTGTTCGTTCTTCTGTGAGGGCTTCCTGAACAGTGGAGGGGGTGGTGGTGAAATCTATCTAAATATATACAAAAAATTAATAAAAAACATAAATAAAATCATTGATCATAATGCAACGATATTAAGGAACTTTAACACCCCACTTGCAGCAATGGGCAGATCATAATATCAGAAAATCAACAAGAGGGGTGCCTGAGTGGATCAGTTAAGTGTCTTATTGTTGATTTTGGCTCAGATCATGATCTCACTGTTGGTGAGTTCAAGCCCTGCATCTGGCTCTGCGCTGACAGCACAGAGCCTGCTTGGGATTCTCTCTCCCTCTCTCTCTGCCCCTACCTTGCTCACGCTCTCTATCTTAAAAGGAGGAGAGGAGAGGAGAGGAGAGGAGAGGAGAGGAGAGGAGAGGAAAAGAGAAAGAAAGAGAAAATCAACAAGAAAAAAATGGCTTTGAATGACAAACTGGACCAGATGGACTTAACATATATTCAGAACATTTCATCCTAAAGCAGCAGAATACACATTCTCTTCAAGTGCACATGGAACATTCTTCAGAATAGATCACATTCTCGGTTACAAATCAGGCCTCAACAAGTACAGAAAGACTGAGATCATACCATGAATATTCTCAGATCACAACACTATGAAACTTGAAGTCAACCACAAGAAAAAAATTTGGAAGTTCATTCAAAATATATTTTATTACTATTATAAATATGATCCTTTTTATTGTGTTCTTTTTTAAGTAGCAAGCTACACATAACAAAAATTATCATTTTAATCATTTTGTTGTGTTCCTTAGTTATTATTGTTATAAAGAAATGCTATTGAAAGCAGACCACTTATCTAAATAAATTAAAATTTTAATATTCAGTTTAGGTACACAGTTAGCAAATGACCTTTACTTTCTCCACTCTCAAATCCCAACCTTCAACTGGAAGATGAGACAAAAATAACATGTAACTCCAGAGTTTTTGATTTCTAGTCCAGGGTTTCATTGCCTTTAGAGGTGTTTTTCAAGTTTTATTTGGTTGTATCAACCAATCCCCATGCCAGTCAACAGAATCAGAGAGAAATGGACATATCTGTCACATTACAGATGCATGTTTAATGTTGTTAGTGTGTTCCATCAGGTTTATAAATGGTTACTTCCAAGCACTGACACCTTCAATCTGTAGGCTCACTTATAACCAGGGAACTTGAAATTCTTAGGATTCTCATCATTGCCTACTGGTGTCCAGATTTAGCTTTGCTGTCCTAAGTTAGAGACCAGTATACTTAGGTTAAACATACCCTGCTGGGACAGGAACTTGCTCTGAACCCTAGCTAACTTGGCATCAGAACTTATCTTGAACCCTAGCTACTTTGGCATCATGCTGACCTTTTCCTCTAGGAATGCATACAGTGTCTTATTCTGAATCCCAAAGTTTGGCAAAGGTTTTTGTTTCAAATCAGACTGATGACCTGGAACTACAATGCTGCAGAAGATCCACCTAGAAGATCAAATACCTGCAGCCTAAATATCAGATCAGAAGACCCCTTGGATATTGTCAGTGGACAAGATAAAATGCCACTTCCCCCCATCTCTCTGAACTTTTATTTCATCTATGTCCACACCCCATGGAATTTAACCAAGTTCCAAAACTCTGACTTATGATTGTCAATTTACTCCCTCTTCACTACTGACAATTACACAGGTAGTCACAGAAGGCCTCAAGACTGAAACAGTCCCTTATATAGCATACTAACCAGCATCCTCTGTGAATCACCTTCTCCAGTATCCTGGAATACAAAACTAAAGCTATGTAGACATATACCTCAAGGGAATCAAATGAGAATCGTCATTTTACTTAATATTCTATTAATTATCTTTGTATTCATCAAAGATTTTCATTGCTATATCAACAAAAAAGAATATGTACATGCATATACTTTGCTTCAAACATTTACTTTGACATAATAATCACTTCAACAGGAAGAGACATTTAGATCTGTTTTTATATTAGCATGTATACAGTTGGCTCCCTCTACTAAATCAAAATAAAAATACTTACAGCTTAGCTGCTATGTAATAAGTATACCTTACAGTATATAGCAAGTTATAACTTACAATCATTTTCACATGTTATGTGAAACATTTTCACATGTCATTATGTCATTAATCCTCACAACAACTACATGTGATATTCAGGGCAGAAAAGAACAGAACAAAGAAAACAAAGGCCAAGCAAGTTGAGTATGTTGCTGAAACTCATGCAGTGATTTCATGGTAAGCAATAGAACCCAGATGTTTTGGTAGTATTGATTCCATGTGCTTTTCTACACCATGTAATAGCTCTTTTAAAGAAAAATCTGGTTATTTGAATGGGAAGAAACTTCACAACTACATAATTAAATCAGTATAATTTTCAATAAATATGTGAAACATACTTAAGATTACTTGGCTTGGTACCCTTAAAAGATTGCAATTTATATGAACATTTAACATACATTTTAGGAAAAATTTTAGAAATCTATATTTAAAAGGATTTTCAGTGTTCTCTTGAAAAATAAGGACTCAAGACATAGTATTTTGGAACTTTAATTACTTTGATAAATCTATTCTAACTTTGTTATTAATTTGTAATTTCTGAACATGGTTAAAAACAGATAATTATTATTCTTGAGTATATTTTTTCACTCTTCCTATAAAATGGAAATAATACACACCTACACTGACATAAATAAACTTGCAGAAGTTTCAGCAAGTGCTATAACCTGTATACTCAAAGAGCACTCACATTACATTCATGTATTTCAGAAATGAAATACTAAGGCAAGCATTTTTCTTTTTTTAAATTTTTTTAACGTTTATTTATTTTTGAGACAGAGAGAGACAGAGTGTGAATAGGGGAGGGGCAGAGAGCGAGGGAGACACAGAATCCGAAACAGGTTCCAGGCTCTGAGCTGTCAGCACAGAGCCCGACACTGGGCTCGAACTCATGGACCGCGAGATCATGATCTGAGCCGAAGTCAGACGCTTAACTGAGCCATCCAGGTGCCCCAAGGCAAGCATTTTTCAATCTTTCCCTAATTTCAAAACAAAACAAAACAAATCCAACCCTGAATTCAGAAGGATGCTTGCTGTTTCCATTTCACCGTCTGGTGAGGATGCATGCACCTTTCATTTCACTGGTTATATTGAAAATTCCTCAAGTGTAGAGACCATGTTTTTGTTTCTTGAGGCTATGCTTTCAATACCACATACCAGAGATACTCAATAAATACTTGCTGAAAGAGTGAATAAGTTAGATACAAACAGGCTTGAATTTATCAGAAAGCTTGTTGGGTTTCTCCCACCCTGTCTCTGAACAAGCTTATTTTTCTTTCTTTCTTTCTTTCTTGTTTTTCTTTTTTAAATTTTAGGACAAATAAATATTCAACTCTTCTGAACTATATAAATCTACTTAGGACCTGTACTACTAGAAAACAACTTTAAAACAACAACAACAACAAAAAAAAAAAAAAACTTTAAAGACAGTATCAGCACAGTAAAAAAGCACCACAGAAAGAAAAAAAACTTGAATTCTGTTTTTAAGTCTTCTGCTAATTCATTTAGCAGCCATACAAGTTATTTACTTTTGTGAGAGGTAGGACATCTGAAGGTAACTAATAAGACATCTTTTATCACCCAGAGGGCCCAAGCATATAGTTACCAAGCATATAGAATAGACACACGAAAATTTGTTGTTGCATGAATATTATCTAATAAACACTTCAGTTATGAGTTACTAGGGTCAACAGGTCACACACCCAATGATGCCTAGTGTGCTTATTAAATTACAGGGAGAATCTGGTATCATGGTGGCTCGTTATAAACGTCTTTCATGTTTTGATACTTCTCTTCATTCCACAAACACAAGTTAATAGACTAGTTCTTGTCAACTGTTTTTCCACATTCTGTTCTTAATCAAAGTAGCCATCGACATTTGACTGGCTGTCATAGTTCCTTCCTACTACTTCAGTTAAAAGCAACTGAACCAAAAGTGTGTCACAGAGCTTCATTCAAAATACAATCTACATTCACTAAGATTTTTTGCAAGGTTCTAAAATTGCCATAGTGTTATTTCCATATTCTAATGAGCTCACAAAGCTTACACACTTTTAATTCTTAGCTTTTATTATTCTCCCTCTCAGATTCTGTTTATGTGTTTTTTAAAAATATGATAGCTTTGATTATTCTCCCTCTCAGATTGTTTATATATATTTTTAAAATATTAGACTAACTGCTCACATTGAAAAATGCTCTTCCGGGGGTGCTTGGGTGGCTCGTTGGTTAAGTGTCTGACTCTTGGTTTTGGCTCAGGTCCTGATCTCACGGTTCATGAATCTGAGCCTCACATCACGCACACATTGACAGTGCAGAGTCTGCTTGACATTCTCTTTTTCCCTCTCTCTCTGCCCCTCCACCACTGTGCTTGTTCTCTCTCTCTCTCTCTCAAAATAAAAAACTTAAAACAAAACAAAACAAAATGTTCTTCCTAACTTCCATTGCTTATCTAATCCTTATTCATCATTAAAGATTCAGTTTAAATATCAATTCCTCAGGGAAGCCTTCCCTGTCTTCCCAAGCTAGTTCCTCTAATCTGCTGAATGTTTCCTCTAAGTACCTAGGATAATTAAAATTAATACTGTTTTTTTATCTGTCTCTGCTGTCTTCATGAAGATAGGGACGATGCTATTATACTTATCTATTGCACTTCTGTTTATACAATATTCAACAGAAAATGTACATGTGTAATTCAATAAATGAATATATAACAAAAATATTACTTTTTCAATATGTATCACATTTGTTTAGAAATCACATATGTAGAAGGCTACGTAACCCCTGTTCTCATAAGCTACATAATAAACACAATCCAAATTTGAAGGGTATTACAATAAGGGTTGGGAAAGTTGGGGTTTTAGAGCCAAAGCTAGAACTTTGGCTCTCAATTCTTATTTGGATAAAGTATGTTTAATTGCAAATTATACTATAGTTTCTCTAATTGATTAAATGAAAAAAATCATAGCATGTCAACATTTAAGAGAAAAATCTATGGAGAAGTTATAAACTTTTTTTAATGTTTTATTCATTTTGAGAGAGAGAGGGAGAGACAGAGTGTAACCGTAGAAGGTGCAGAGACAGAGGGAGACACAGAATCCACAGCAGGCTCCAGCTCTGAGCTGTCAGCACAGAGCCAGATGGATGCAGGGCTCAAACCCACAAACCAGGAGATCATGACCTGAGCTGAAGTCAGATGCTTAACTAACTGAACGATCCAGGCACCCTGAAAAGTTATTAACTTCTAATTATCTCAGAAAGATATTCTAAAAAACAGAAATATGGACTAATTATAAAATGTAAAGTTTAAAACTCAAGAAATCTAAAGTGTAGTATGTAGCACAAATTAGATTAATAATTTAAAAGAAGACTAGATTTAAATAAAAGATAGTTGCTATTATATATCCAGTACCTCAATTTTCAATTTAGATGCACCTGAGATGCCACTGGTTGTTTAAAATTTTTCACTGGCATTTCATTTCACAGTATGTCCATATAAAACCCATAATAGAACAAGGTAGACTACACAAGGAAAGTAATGTTTGGGTGTTTTTATCCTGCATGTCAGTATTTTGTGCATTTTCGTTTGTTTCCTTTAACTGCTGAAAAGATAAATAAGGCCATTTGTATTTTTGTTAGTTTCAATATAAATTTTTGTACAATATTATTACTCTCCTTGTGATGTAAAAGAAATATATATTAGTAGTAGAAACATTTAGCTTTGAATTAAAATGAATAAAAACACAGGGAGAGATACAATGTTACCAATACTGTAATATTAGGTACTGTAGTACCTAATATTTTCATACATCATATAAGGGGGCAAGAGTAATGTATTAGTGATGGTACACTAAGATACACACTGAAGTTACACATGATAATTTTAAAAGCATGATTTATCAATTTCAAAAATAAATCTAGAACTAGTATATAGATCTTCTGTACTTAGTTGTCAAAAGCAAGCACTAGGCATTTAATTCTAGTATATGTAAAATATCACATATGACTTGTGACTTAATCACCATTGAACTAGGAAACATAATGCAGCTCTCAAAAAATAAAGCCAATAAAATGCTATAGTCTTGAAGTGCAACTAACTAATTTTAGAAGCTATAACTAGTAACAGATACAGTAAATAGTAAATGATTTAAGATGGGTTCAGAAATATATTTATAATGCTTAAAAATGTTGTACAACTATTTCTGAAAAATAAAGCCCTAAAATAAGGAACAGTAGAACACAGTAGTGAATCTCTTTAGCAATATAGGTATCTTTGGAAGTGAAATGTTTTTGGATATATTAATAGTAAATGGATATTTCTCTTTAATGTGGGAACCAACAGAACCTAGAGTAATTTTTTTTTCTCTTAAGATAACCAGGAGCCTAAAACAGGAAAATTCTTGTGACCCTGCTAAGTTTGAAAACTTGGAAAGAATATCTAGAATAGGGCTGTGAGTTAGAAAGATAAAATAATTAGAACTTAATATGATCTAATGCTGTCATATATACAAAAGCAAAAATGTTGTAATAATATTTTTAAACTAAGAGTATAAAAGTTAACTTGTGCCTATAATAATAATTGTTTAAAACTTCTTGGCATAATTCCTTACAAAACTGATTTACTAAGTGCAAGAAAAGTATATAGAAACGTGTCATCAATTAAGAAAACATTAGTACTCTTTCATCATCCAACCCTCATCCCCCCAACCCTCAAAAATCTAAAAGTGCAATTATTTACACAAAGTCTGTGTCTTCAGAGTGGCTTAATGGAAAAACACTGACTGGCCTTACAGCCAGAACAACTGAGCCATGTCTCAATTCCTCCATTTTCATCTCCTTATGAGAAGTCACTTAGCTTCTCTGAACTTTCAAATACTAAGTAGGGATATTTACTAGGAATAATAACCCCTGCACATCTCAATGAGTTGTTTTGAGATTTAGATTTAATTAAGGCAATTTTTGACCTGAAACTTGCTACACAGATAATACTGTCTCTCCACTTGCACTGTGATCCCTTTGACTGAAGGGACTCTAGATCAATTCACAGAAAAAGGCTGTTTTTCAAAAGGCAGTTCATTAAAGGATCAATTAGCAGAATTTATAAGGTTATCAGAAATGCTTCCTTCAATTATTTTTAAAATTTCGAATGAGTCATATTGGATGGATTGGTAGAATGAAAAAACCAGGGGAGTCAGAGCTTTAGGCTTTTGGATATCTAAGACTACCTCTTCCACCCAATCTGTTCCCTCACTCTGGCCCCCAGATTCCATGTTCTTTGGGATCAGCAATGCAGACCAATACATCAATTTGCCTTTGCATCTTGTCTTCCACAGAATTCACCCTTTGTACACCAGCTCTCTCCAGCTGCAGTACCAACAAGCTGGTTAGAAATAAATATTCCTTAAAATGCTGTTAAGAAGACAACATGGACAGCAGTCAAACACTCAGAGAAACTGTTGAATACCTACCAAAAGCATTGCATTCACTTTAAGTGCTGTAAACTTAACATGAATATATTTCAATGTATTCAAAAGAGGAATACAGTCATTTAATAATTTCCAGAGGACTGTTTCTTAAAACAAAGTTTTGGGAAACTGGTAAATTTGATCAATGTGATCAATTGTACCAATAAGACAGTTAAACAATCTTGGAAGCATAAGAACCACTTCCTAATGCTCTTTTAAATGTTCAGTGCCTAGATCGTTGTAAGAACTCAAAAGGCATATGGTGGAATTAGAACGAAGTAAAAAAGAAACTGGATATCTATTTCATTTCAACCTGACAAATTTTAATTAAAATCAGTTAACATTTGAAGTTTAAAATATGAAATTTACTACATAGCAGACATTCTAAAATAAGCATTTTAAAAGATATGTAATATATATTTTGAACACATTTAATATGAAATCAAAATCAGAATAAAAAAAGTTTAGGACAATAACAAAAAATTATGTGACTCCTCTATAGAGAAATTCTTATGGCATATGTACAATTCTCTTTCAAAATCCAAGTATTGATAAACCAGAATGAATATTAATCATGAATGTTAGTAAATTTAACTTTCACTTTAAAATTTTCATGACCACACTACATTTTCTGGTTATTTTTATTGTTTAAACCCATGTGGATAAACATATTTCTTTAAAAAGAAGCATTCATATTCCTGCTTCACAAAGCACATTCTAGGCAACAAAGATCTTGACGCCTTCCCAGATTTATCATTATGAAGAACAATGTATGTACCTCAGGGTACAATTGAAAGAAAACAAAAAGGTAAGATCTAAGCAAAATCTTTGCTCATACCATTATCTAATCTCAGAATTGAGACACATGCAAGCCAAACATTATTTGTTTTATTAATGTTTCTATTTCATTTCCTACTTAAACTAGTATCTGTAAATGTAGAAAATCAATGTTTGAAAATAACTTAAGTGTTACATGTCTCAGAGAATGAAGCAATTACTATGATTAGAAACATAAGGCATAATAATAATTCTTATTGATCTCAGTTGATAGAAGCCGAAACTGTGGGATGAGAATCTGGAATAAACAGGTAAAACTGAGACTCTTCTACTTTTTCCCTTACTATGATTTTTCTGTGAATAAAGGGCTAATTAAAAAATGAAATAGGGGGGACCTGGGTGGCTTAGTTAGCTAAGAATCTAACTTAGGCTCAGGTCATGATCTCACAGTTGGTGGGTTCAAGCTCCGCATCAGGCTCTGTGCTGACAGTTCAGAGCCTAGAGCCGGCTTCAGATTCTGTGTCTCCCTCTCTCACTGCCCCTCCACCACTCTTGCTCTGTCTTTTTATGTATCTCAAAAATGAATAAACATTAAAAAAATAAAAGAAAATAGGGAAAATGCAGGAAGCACAATAGCATCTTAAAGTATCTACCATCTATCTATGTAACATAATGGTTAAGAGAAAAGATCCTTGAGTCAAATTACCTGGGTTGGATCTATTTAACTAACTATGTAAACTTGGGTAAGTCATTTAACCTCTCTGTGCTTCAGTTTAAGCCATGATAAAATGGATTAAAAATACTACTTAATTGGGTTACTGTGACAAGTGAATTAAGATCTATAGGAATACATCAGAGATATTGTGGGTCTGATTCCAAAACACTGCAATAAAGCAAATGTTGCAATAAAACTAGTGAAATGAATTTTTTGATTGCCCAGTACCTATAAAAATTATGTTTACACTTTACTGCAGTCTATTAAGTGTGCAACAATCCTATGTCTAAAAATACAATCGACATATCTTAAAAATACTTTACTGCTAAAAAAAAAATGTTAACCATCCTCTGAGCTTTCAGTGAATCATAATGTTTTTGCTGGTTGAGGGTCTTGCCTCAGTGTTGACAGTTCCTGACCTACCAGGGTGGGGGTTGCTACAGGTTGGGTGGAAGTGGAAAATTCTTAAAATATGACAATGACAGTTGTCATATCATGTGGCTCTTCTATCATGTGATAGGATGCTGTTTGATAGCATTTTACCCACAGTAGAACTTCCTTCAAAACTGCAGTCAATCCTCTCAAAACCTGTGTGATTCTCTCTCTCCCTTTCTCTCTCTCTGCTTGGAGACCATATAATTGTGAGTTTGTTTCTTGGCTTTCTATTCTGTTCTATTAATCTATGTGTACATTTTCGTGTCAGCTCCATACTGTTTTTATTAATACAGCTTTGTAATATATTTTGCCACATTCTTAACAACATATTCTGCATTTGTAGAGGCACTAAAAGGTTATTGAGCTATTAAGCACCAAAAAGATTAATTCATTCTTCAGAGAGAATATATTAGGTGTATTCCAAATGAATAGAAATAGTATTGGTTCACTATTTATTCACAGATAGTTTCTGCATTATTTTACCATGTAAGTTATTTTCAATCCAAAAGTATTACAAATCCCTGGTCACTTCATCATTCATGAAGAAGTATTTTACCACTTATCTCCATCTTAAAAATGACAGATGAGTAAAAGGAAGCAATGTTTGGATTGAAATATGTTACAAAAATAATTATATTTAATATAAATCATGAAAAATGATATTATTAAGTCTTGGAGCTACACAAACAATGAGCAGCCTTGGAGAAAGAAGCACCTCAAGATGAGCAAACTTTGAAAATAATGCTTATGCTTTACATCCCAGATTCACAGAAATTAAAAAAAAAACAACCTGTGAAGCACATTACATAAAATCAGAAACTCATTATCCCAATATCATAGTCATAAATGGATAATGTTCTGGGTAATACTTCCAATGGCCAAATAACAATGATGGTTTTGCTGACACTTAGCGAAGCCAAGGGTTAGGATACTATTCTCTCTAACATACCATGATACCCAAAATTTGAATGGAAACAATCATCATTGCTCCTGTCACTATCATTTATGACTTAAGAACCTCTCCAAAAAGAGGTTTGCGCCCTTTAAGATTCTCTTTGAAAAGACAGAATAAAAGTAAATTCATTTTACCATAATCCTCAATTTCTTACTTTTTCCCAAAAAATAATCACCAATACAAACACGAAAATTACTTTAATGTTGACTGATTCAAGCAGACTGCCAATTCACTTACAAGAGGCTGGAATACATCAAATTGCCAAACAGCTCAACCTCCGTATCCATTTATTCAACAAAAACATTTACCATTACTTATTGTGGAACATGCATGTTGCTAGTCATTGTAGAAGTAAAGATTTGGAATATATTTTCAAGATCCACATGAGGCATTGCTCCAGATCAAATAGAAGAGATTAGTTGGGGAAGAAACAAATTAGTGGTTGACTTAGCCATAAAAACATAATAATAATAAAAATAGTCCTATATGATAATGCTCATCACTAGTCAAGTATACATCTTTAAAAGTAATATAGGATTCTATCAGCACAGTAGGCAGGACAATACAAATGGTCCAATTTAGTTTACTACCTTGTGCAATTCGTCAACATCATTTCAAAAGAGTGGCCTTTAATCACTCATAAAATGAAATATATATATAATAACAACTACAATTCATTAAGTATCTATTACATGCCAGGCACAGTGCTAAGGAGCTTTATACATGTCATTTCTTTTTTAAAAAATTTAATATTTTATTTATTTTTGAGAGAGAGAGTGAGAGACAGAGACAAAGCGTGAATATGGGAGGGGCAAAGAGAGAGGGAGGCACAGAATCTGAAGTAGGCTCCAACCTCTGAGCTGTCAGCACAGAGCCTGACATGGGGTTCAAACTCAGGAGTCAGGAGATCATGACCTGAGCTGAAGTTGGATGTTTAACCGACTGAGCCACCCAGATACCCCTATATACGTCATTTCTTAACCCTTATACTAACCTGCAAGGTAAGCATTGTTTGCCAAATGAGAGATTAAAAAAATGAGCTTCTGTCACTCAGTGATTTGCTTATGGCTACACAGCTATAAAGTGGTGGAGCCAAAAATTGGAATACAGATCTGTCTGGTTCCAAAGCTCCTATATACTCTCCATTACACTTCACTGTCTGGTCAACATTCCATCCATTATCTCTTACAGCAACCATTCCAAATCTGGGCATCTTTGTTATCAATCACTTAGTTCTTTTACTGATGTAAAATATGCCTCAAAGTAACTTATTCCTTGGTCTACTTATTCCTTTTAGACCTACGGAGAAACAGTCCAATTTGTCTTCTATACCACACTTCTTTAAATATTACGAACAGCTATAAGCCCCCCACCAAACAAGTTTTTCCTTATATTTTGTTTTTCCACCAACAGAGGCAGCAGCAAAGGATGAGGGCCATAGGGGTAGGGAAGGGGACAAAGAAGTGGTAGAAATTAGAATGACAATAAGTCAATGGGCAATGCATCTAAGGGATGTATCTTAAACCAGGAAATCCTCTCTTATGAAACTCTTATCAACATAGTTATTGATTCTACTAAACCTGAATGTTTCAGCAGTCACAGTAACTATATCATTAAAATAGGTACAATGCAGAACTCAAGCTAGGCATACAAAAAGCAATTGAGATTTCAGACAGAATTCATACTCTACTTTGAAACACGGGGGCATAATCTGTCAGATTCCCTATAAAAATGTTTTTTTTAAAAAAAACTTTTATATAACACTTTAGATTTTACAAAAATACTATTAAAGACCACTAAATATATAATTAGAAAAATTTTTGCACTACTGGTTCATTCAACCAGAAGATTCTGCAGTTTCAAATGCAAATTATAATACTCAAGATATGCAAATTTTATCATTGCTTGCTTTGTTAAATGTGTGAAATAAGAAACTGGACTAAGTGAATATAATAAAATTGGGTAAACTTATGCAGTTGCTTTGGTTCAAAGTTTAATCCTGTTTGATACTGCAGGTTTCATAATTGGGGGCACTCAAAATAAAAACATATAAACTATAGTGTTATTGTAGAGATCCAAAGAAATGCAGTGCTTAAAATAAATCGTGTTTCTTTGTATCACTGTCAGGACTTTTCACACCGAACTAAAAATGGTGCTTTTACTTTATATTTTATACCAAGTGAAATTTGAAAGACTAAAGGCGAAATACAAAAATATTCTAGCCATATTCAGATCTAATTCAAGAACTTCACTGAATAAAATTCACCCCAAATAATAATTGTAAATGCATACTTTTCCTGCTTTCCTACATGGAACAATTATTCATTAATCAGGCTCAACAGAGAAAAACATGGAAAATTATTAATCATCTCATTAAAGAAAACAGTACCACACCCCTGCCTTTTGAACATGAAAATGGTGCCTCTTCAAAAAAATCCACTTTCTACCATATTCAAAGGTAAAACCCACAAAGATAGTAATGTTCTTTAATTTATTGATAGCTTGTTCTTTTCACTAGCGGTTAGCCTTGGCTTGGGCTAATAGAATTGATGCTGTTATAATTGGTTAGTCAATCTTGTCTGTGTGAAAAGTAATGAGTATATGTTTGGAAAGGGTTGAGTACCTATCTCTGAAGAAACAAGGACAAGTGATGTTAGTTACCATTTTAACTTGGCAGAAAAATTGCAATGTTATCTTGAGATATTTATAGTATATTCTATCTTAAGAATTCTGGAAGAAAAATAGAAATTTATGACAGGAAGACAAAAATATTTTTATAAGGAAAGGTTTTGCCACTGAAAGTGTTTAATGACGAACTGCCTCCAGGATAAGTGGGACTAGCCCATATGTAAAACCAGATTAATGACGGGTTAAGAAGAAATGTGTTTTCCTTACCAAAGTGTTTTTAAATAAATCTCAAAATGTTATTTTTCATATTTCATAACCACAACTGAATTATAAGGAAAATGTTAAAGCTTGCTAGCTTTTAAGAGCTCTGGCTTATGTAATGAATGGTGTGATCAGTGTTTTCAATGAATGTGGGGTTCAGAGAGGGTTAGTATATTGATATGAAATAGCACTTCCTCTGCAATATGCTAAATATCCCTAAAAACTCTGCGTCAACATAAATTTCCTAGACTCATTTGGGTTATCCACTGCTATCCACAAAAGTATATGAAACCGAGTTATCACCAGCAGCTGTGATAGCAGCTTAGGAAATCTGATTGACAAAACAATTTAACATTTAGATCTTCTGAGTTTATATCAGAAGAGCTAAATGAGTTAAATCAATGACAATTTTACTATTTACATAAAATGACGAGATTTATTTTATGTGACCATTTCTGGGCTGAAACTGAATCAAAAAGTTCACTTCCCTAAAAGTAGAGAGAAAGTGAAATAAATGACTTAGTAACTATTACCTTTAAATTGCGCATTTAAACAAATTCTTGTAATGAAAAATAAGCCACTTCACCTATGTAAATCTTATGCATAACTGAAAAGAGGAAACTGATGGCAGTTTAAATGGTTACAATATGTTTTCATTTAACATGTGTAGTCAAGAATTATGAATGTAGACAGAACAGTTTTTAAATTCATCTTTGTACCACTTATAAGTTTTCTAATAAAATTAATGGAGTAACAAAGAGTACAGAAAAAATATCAAAAATAGTTATTGACATGCTTGAAAAGGTATATGTGTTGGGGCACTTGGTAAAACATATTTGAATGCTATTCTACCACTTATTTACTTGGTTATTTAGGGAAGTGATTTAACCTCTTCAAGCCTCAATTTATTAATGTCTAGTTACCTACCTCACAGGGCAATGTGAGGATTTCATAAATTATGCCACAGAACTAATGCTAGTTTCCTACCACTTGCCAAAATACTTCTGAAGCCCCTTGCTAGTGACAAATAATTGATATTCTAATTACTAAAAACTTTCTTACATTCTGTAAAACAGGTCTCCTATGGTTCTCTACTAGGCAATGCTGTTAGCCTGCTTTTAATCATTGCATTTCTTTCAAAGAAAAATTCTATAATTCAGACTTTTTGCAAATTTAGAAGTGCATATTTCTACAGTCATGCTTTACTAACTCACATTTCACTTAAGTACCCTACCAATGATAACCTTTCCAATGTTTAGCATATGTAAACATAGGGAAATGGGAACATACATAGCATGATTAAACTAGTGCACCTTGGGGAAGTAAGTTATCAATCATGTCGAAATACTCATACCAGAATATTCATCATGCCTAATTCAGGTGATTCAGTTAGCCAATACTATTAACCTCCTTTCTCCACAAAAGTGTATTTCTTTACCCTGAGCCTGTACTTTCAAATCCAAGCAGGCATTTTTCAATCACACCTGGATTCAGATCCCAGCTATTCCATTTACTAGGTGAGTGATATGGGTAGTTGACTTCACTAAACTTAATTTCCTCATGTTTAAAATGGGAAAATTGCACAGGGTTACCAACTGCACAGTTATTACCAGTATTAAATGACTATATATATATATATATATATATATATACACACATATGAGATATATATCATATATATATCATATGTATATGGTATATATATATATATATATATATATATATATATATATATATATGGCACCTAGTATATAAAGGACCTAGCAGGTATTTAACACATGACAGTTTCTTCTCAATATGGAACTGCTAAGGATTCCCAAAGGAGTACCAAAGGATTTTAAAAGCTGTGAACAACATACAACTCCACAAATATTTACTATATAACTACTATATTCTACTCTGGTGCTAGTGTTGCAAACATAAATTAAACATACCTAGCTTAAGACCTGACATGTAGATGCTCAATAAATGACAGCTGTGTTTGTTTCTGGCTCAACAAATTTACTATCAAACAAGCAAGAGACATGAAACTACCATAAAATATGAAAAGTAAGAAGCCTGAGACTATAAAGAGTCATTCCAATGAAGGGGAAGGACATTATGGAAAATAGTGATGACACTGAATCTTTAGGATGGCTTTAGTGAGGAGGGCATTCTGTCAAAGAGGAAGATCACAGAGGCAGGAAAGTTTGCAATGCATCGGGAAACCATGAATAACTGAGTTAGATTATAGTGCTAGATGTTCAGGATTGTGGTGGAATGTGGAGGAATGACAGGTAGTCCAGTCAGAAAGCCTGACAGCTACAGAGCCTACAGTCATGCTGCATTAGACCATTGCTAGAGAACAAGGAATAACATGATTAGATTTCTTTTCAGAATGATGACTCGGAAGGCACTTTCAAGGGATAAGGGGAACTATCTGGGAGGCTCTTCTAAAAGTCCTTGCCTAAAAATATGGACGTGGGTAAGGAACAGAAAAAAGGTGATTATTTCAAGAGACATTTCATTGCTGAGAATTTGAAATGTGGGTTAATGGAACAGAGCAAGCTTCATTCACTTCCTGAGTGAAAGCTTCCAGAGAGAAAGCTCTGTTTGCCTTCCTTTTCTCAATTCTACATTTCCTGATTCCCCATAAACATTCACATTATGGGCTTAACATTACATTATTTTTGTAAGAGGGTACTACAAGCATGAAGATAAAGAGAAGGGGATACCACAAATGCTTATCAGCCAAAGAACCAAGCAAAGAGGTAACTTGTTGCCCTTTGACAAAGAATAAGCCATGGAGAATAACAGCCCATCTACACACATGGGTCAATCACTTTCAGGTGGCACATGAAGCATGGGATAGAATGAGAAACAAGGGGTTGTGGCTAAGAATAATGGTTAAGTACAGCTTTAGAGACTGATTCCTGGATGTGACCCCTGACCTCGCCACTAAGTGATGGTAAAAAGTTGAATAAGTTATATAAACTCCAAGTTTCAATTTCTACGTTTAATAAAGAGAGATTAAAAAAAAGAAGCCACTTACTTTGGTTGTTGCAAAGATTATGTGAGATAATTCAGGGAAAAGGCTTAGAAAAGCACTGGACATATAATCAGTTATAATCAGTTAACTTATCTTATGGTAGTAGTATAGTAGAAATATACTTTCAAAAGGAACAATGGCATTACCAACTAATGAGGAGGAGAGAGGTTTTCTGATGAAGAAAATAAGTAATTTATTTTCAAAACACATAGCAATTAGTTCTGATTATTTAAGCCTAAAATAGGTAGCAGATTAAAAGACAGAGATTCAATAAGATTAGAGGCAGTGGACATATAATAACAAAAATAGCATCAGCTGCCTGGGTGGCTCAGTCGGTTAAGTGTCCGACTTCAGCTCAGGTCATGATCTCACAGTTTGTGGGTTTGAGCCCCACGTCGGGCTCTGTGCTCACAGCTCAGAACCTGGAGCCTGTTTCAGATTCTGTGTCTCCCTCTCTCTGTCCCTCCCCTGTTCATGCACTGTCTCTGTCTCAAGAATAAATAAACATTAAAAAAATGTTTTTAAATAAAAAATTTTAAAAAATAGCATAATAGAACCATTGTTAATACTATGTAATGTGTTCATTTCACTAGATATCCAGATTGGAGCAGAAGGAAAACTGATTTATGCTCCAAAAAAGAACAAGCAAATATGGCAAAAGCAACTGCAGGACAGAAAGAGATCTGAGACTATCAATCTATTGTAGAACATAGGTCCAGAAATGAATCATGGGTTGTTTCCTCATGGGTAAAATAAGAAGGTCAAATAAGATCACTGATTATTAGTGGAGAAGGTAAGCTCCTCTACTTTAGATGGGGGACCAACCATGATCATGTGGAATGCATTGTCCCACCGCCCCCCCCCCCAAAAAAAACCCAGAAGACAGCTCCTCTCACCTGGACTTTCTGATAATGCCTCACCAGGGAATTATGTCCTATTGGTAAACCATTAGCACTATTCTCCTGTGACAGATCATCAAGTACATTTTTTAAGTTTTTATTTAAATCCCAATTAGTTAACATACACTGTAATATTAGTTTCGGGTGTGCAATATACTGATTCAACAATTCCATACATCACCCAGTGTTCATCACACCAAATGCACTCCTTAATCCCCATCACATATTTAACCCATCCCCCCACCCACCTCCTTTCTGGTAACTATCAGTTTGTTCTCTATAGTCAAGAGTCTGTTGGGCTCAAACCCACAAATGGTAAGATCATGACCTGAGCCAAAATCAAGAGTCAAATCAAGAGTCAGATGCTTAACCGATGGAGCCACATAGGCGGCCCAGATATGTGTCTTGTTTTTCATCCATTCTTGTCATCCTATGTCCTTTGATTACTAGCATTCATCCCTGATTCTTAACTCTTTAATCTCTGTGGTAAGTGTATCACTGATGCCTTCCATTCTTTTCTCAAGTCCAGTGAGTATCCTTATAATTATTTCTTTAAGTTCTCCACCAGGCATGTTACTTATATCTGATTCACTTAGATCTCTGGCCATGGCCTTGTCTTGTTCTTTCATTTGGGATAAATTCATCTGTCTTCTCATTGTCTCAGTCTCTGTCTTCTTCTCTGTGTTAGAAAAGCCAGTTATGTCTCCTGCTCCTGAAAGTAATGGCCTTCTGAAGAAGAGGTTATGTAGTGCCCAGGGCCTGGCACTTAAGGTAGTGTGTCTGGTGTGTGCTGCGTGTACTGTGCTGTTGTGTTCTGGCTGGTCTATCCTTCAGACCAGTCATCTGCAGAGGCTCTCCTTACCTGCTGTGGGCAGTGTTTGATCCCTGGCCTGAATATGGTGAGTTTTGCCTAGGTGTGCTCTGGTATGCTTGTGAAATGAGAACTCTCATTACTTCTACTGGAACAAAGGTCCTGGAAAACTCTCTGGTTGGGAGACACTTTGTAGGCAGGGATTTTTGCTGGTATTCTGGGGAAGGGAGCCTATTGCACTGTGGCTGAGGTAAGTATAAATGAGAAGGGCAGTTCCACGGGAGCACAGTAGGGTGAGGTTTTGCGTAAGCAAGTTAGACAGCATCCACTGTGCTGGTTCCTGCAGGTTGTTCTGAGTTTATCTTGAAGGGTTGGGGAGAGAGGTGGTGCAGGCTGGTTCCTTTGTTCCTGGAGAGGATTCGCCATGAACATGGTCTCCTAGGAACACACTATGAGAAGAGCAAATAATCTTTCCACTGCCCACCCAAAGTACTCTTTAGATTGCTCTTTCCATACTATGTGTCCCAGAGTTGTTTTCCTGCCTTCTCTCCAAGAGTAGTCCCAATGCCTCTGGACTCTGCTACACCCCAGTCCACTGATACCTAAAATTTCAAGCTTTAAGCCTCTCTTGTTGCAAAAGCTTATGAAATTCACCCCTCTCATTTTGCAAGCCAATGGCTTTGAGGAGATGTTCTCCTGTGCATTCCCCTGTGTGTTCCTCTCTCCCTTTCCCTTCTCCACAACCATGGCTTCCTCACCTCTGTAGCAGCCAGGTTCTGTTTCTCACCTAAACTATGTCTCCACACTTCCCACCCTCTTTGATGTTCCCTCTACCTTTAGTTGTGGAGTTTGTTCTGCCAGTGTTCAGGATGTTTTCTGGGGTATTTTCGATGATTTGATAGTTATATAGTTGTACTCCTGCACAATGCAAGCCTAGGGTCCCACTACTCTGCTGCCATTTCCCCCTCCCACCAGGGACATTTGGATGGAAAAGAAAATGAGACTCTAGATCTGCGCTCAGCATGGTGGCCACCAGTCATGTGTGTGGTAACTGATTACTTGAAATGTGGCTAGTTGGAATTGAAATATGTTATATATATAATACATACCAGATGTTCAATAGAACCAAATAAACGTAATATATATCATTAATAATTTTTATTGGTTATGTATTAAAATGATAATGATCTGAATATATTGGATTAAATAAAGTATTAAAATGAATTTCACCTGTTCCTTTTTAATTCTTAAATGTGGCTAGAATATTTAAGATTACATATGTGTCTCCCATTATATTTCTTTTAGACAGTTCTACTCTAGATGAAATTTTTACCTTCCTTCTGGTGCAACAATTACATGCTATCATGATTCCACTGATAAAAGCATAAAATACAGTATAACTAGTTCCTGTCTCTATATGGAGAATAATACAAAAGTGTTTAAAAACTTCCAAATGTAAAAGACTGACACTAAGCACCACCATATACAAAAGAACATTATAAACACAAACATAAATTTTAAGAAAATGAAATTTAATTACCTAACACCTGTCAAAATGGCTAAAATCAAAAACACAAGAAACAACAAGTGTTGGCAAGGATACGGACTGAAAGGAACCCTCATGAACTGTTGGTGGGAATGCAAACTGGTGCATCCACTGTGGAAAACCGTACGGAGATTCCTCTGAAAGTTAAAAATAGAACTACCCTACATTCCATCAATTGCACTACTGGGTATCTACCCCAGGAAATACAAAAACATTAATTGAAATATATACATGTACCCCTATATTTATAGCAGCATTATTTACAATAGCCAAATTATGGAAGCAGCCCAAGTGTTTACTGATAGATGAACGGATAAAGAAGATGTGGTGTGTGTGTGTGTGTGTGTATGTGTGTGTGTATGCGTGTGTGTACACACACATACACACACACATATACATATAATAGAATATTATTCCACCATAAAAATGAATGAAATCTTTCCATTTGCAATGACATGAATGGAACTAAAGAGTAGAATGCTAAGTGAAGTCAGTCAGAGAAAGACAAATACCATATGATTTCAATCATATGTGGAATTTAAGAAACAAAACAAAGGGGAAAAAAGAGAAAGAGGCAAACCAAGAAACAGACTCTTAACTATAGAGAAAAAACTGATGGTTACCAGAGGTGAGATGGGTGGGGTATGGGTTAAATAGCTGATGGGGATTAAGGAGAGCACTTAGAATGAGCACTGAGTGACGTATGGAATTGTTGAATCACCCTATTGTACCTCTGAAACTGGCACTATATGATAACTATACTGAAATTAAAATAAAAACTGGGGTGCCTGGGTGGTTCAGTCGGTTAAGCATCCGACTTTGGCTCAAGTCATGATCTCACAATTTGTGGGTTCGAAGCTCACGTCAGGCTCTGGGCTGAAAGCTCAGAGCCTGGAGCCTGCTTCTGATTCTGTGTCTCCCTCTCTCTCTGCCCCTCCCCTACTCGTGCTCTGTCTCTCAAAAATAAACATTAAAAAAATTAAAACTTAAAAAAAAGAAAATGAAATTTATTATTTAAACACACTGAGACACTTGACAGTAAAAAACATTCACACTCAAGGTAAAATATTTTTTTTTTGGTAAAATATTCTTTTGTTTCAACTAAGCTCCTAATGTTTAACATAATTTGACAAAAATTAGATATTTAATTATTTTACTAATTTAATTATTTTGGAAGCTGCTCATTGGCATAGGAAGAAAAATAAAGTCTCTTTAAACTAAAAACGATAATATGCCATTTTGCTAAGTAATTAATCCAGAGTTGGCAATTTAACATAGAGTTATTCTTGGTAATAATTTATTTCCTGAACACAAGCAGGACATTTCAGTTTTAGTAGGCAAAAGCATTAAATTGTATTATATACATGATGAGTGACAGGTGAGCACTACAGCAAAAAGCATATGGGCAAAAAGGATATATGCAACACGGGATGCAATGTAAGCATTTGGGGGAATGATGCTTAAATTTCTCTGACCATGAATAAAAACCTTCAGTTTGGGAGTCAGAGAGACTTGGTTTAAATATGCTCTGCCTGATTCCAAATCCCATGTTCTTAAGCATTTCATGTATCTTTACATATGTGTGCATGCATGTATCTTTACACGTGTGTGTATATGAACTTGTATATAAACACATACACAAACTCTACCCCTTGGCCAAACCTCAGAATAATTCGTAACTGCTTCCTTCCAAAATACTCCTGAACACATATTTGCCAATATGAATTTATCTATATCATTTTCCCCTAACATTTTTCCTTATAAATGTCTTCCTTATAATTCTTCTGAAATACTTCTCCTATATGAGTATATGTCACGAAATCTAACACAATATGTGATATAAATGGAGTATGGGACTTAAGTTTTCCCTCTATAATTAACAAATGAGAATTACATGCAGCTATATAGATTTGAATATATAGCTAAAAATTTTATAATAAACATTAGAATCCAAATTTTATGGCAGGAGAACTACTTTCTCTGATAGCACATTTAAATACTGACTCAGGGAAATTCATTACAGTTCTGCACAGGCTTGGCTCCAATATTCAAAACATGCCTCTAGGCTCATTTGTACAAGAATTTCTTATTATTCAGCATCTCAACTACATATGTTTCCACACAGAAATGAGCAGGTAAAAATGGTTGGAGCTTCATAATGAGTCAACATTAACATAATTACTTTCCATTTTATCTATTACAGTATGCCATTTGACTCTCTCATTTCTTTTCATTTCAATCATTTCTTTAGAACAACCATAAAGCCCTGTTAAAGAGATGAGACTTTAGAGGTTACACTATAGAAACTGAGATGAGCTAAACAGTTTTGAATTTTTCCTAAGAAATGATCAAATGTTCCACACTAACATAAATGGCGTAATTTTACATTTTAATATATTTCTTTTCATCTCTTAAAACAATGTGTACAATTATATAATGTCATGAATGTGATGTGATTTGGCATTGCAAAGTGTGACTATGAAATAACTATCTTGTTTTGTTTTTTAACAAGGAGAACTTAATCGTCAAAATGTGTATTGTCAAAAAAACATACATTGTCTATCACAGTTATCTCAGGGGCTATATATGCACTATAATTATGCTGCCATTGCTGAAACCACTTCTGAACATCCTTTTTGGATGAAGAAATTATCATCAGGAAAGTTTATCACCCAAACAATAAAATATGCCTCGTTGCTTCATATTTTGTAACTAGCATTTGATTAATTTAGTCACTTATCTTTATGTCAAATTTAAGGCAGAAAGTTTTGGCTACTTCTAACGATTATTTCTACTCAGAAGATGAATATTTACTACCAGCAAGTATATTTAAGAGTGACAGCATTTGAGTTCGAATAAAAGCTCCAGTGCTTAATACCAAGCAACTTATTGGTCAGCCTACTTAAATTCTGACTCAGATTCTCACAGCTTGAAAAATGATTATAATACCTATTTGCAGGCATATAAGGAAGGATATCTGGTAAATAAGAGGACATCTGTAAAATCAGGCACCAGCATGGTGTCTAATAAGAAGGGATCAATAGATGGATACACTGTATTTATAGTATGGTAAGTAAATTTAGAAACCATACATGGAAAAATCTTAGTAAAATGGTTCTGGTATGTTGACAGTGGTACAAAATTCCTTCTCCATTTTACTTATTTTTCAAATATTTTATTCTTATGTAGCCTCTATCCCCAATGTGGCGCTCAAACTCACAACCCCAAGATCAAGAGTTGCATGCTTTACAAACTGAAACTGCCAGGTGCCCCAATACTTGGAATTTCTAAAAACAGATAAAATTTATCTTCAGATAAGTACATCCCAACTATCACATGAGATGTACTAAGATGAGATAGAGTAAAAGTCAATTTTACTTTAAAACAAAGTATTATTAACTTATTACATTATTTTAGTGTATGTTGTACTAAATATTTACTCCGTTTTCTGAAATTCAAAGTTATCTTGGAGCCTTCTACTAGTATTTGCTAAATCTGGCCAAGGTGTTCCCAGTGGGCCAGGGAGGGGTAGTGTTGTGGCACCACCCTGACGCCCCCTCGTGCCCGCAGACAAGTGCTGCAGGACCACAACTGCCTGCAGAGGCTGCCACAGCATCAGAAGTCCCACAGCCTGACCATCGTGAGCAACATGGCCAGCACACTCTGGAACCTGTCGGCCGACAGCCCATGCAACCAGGAGCTGCTGTGGATCCTGGGGGCCATGGGCATGCTGTACAACCTGGTGCACTCTAAGCACAAAAAGATCACCATGGGCAGCACTGCAGTTCTGCGCAACCTGCTGGCCCAAGGCCCACCAAATACCAGGCTATAGCCACAGCAGTCCCCCTGACCCTCAGCGAGTGCACACACAGCCTATAAGTAAGGAAGTAGTGGGCACTGGAGGCCAAGCTGGACACACAGCACCTGGCCTAGGCGCTTGACCACCTGGAGACTCAGGGCCTGCCCAAGGCTGATCCTCCTCCATTTTAATTACAGAATTATCCTATTTGATACAATATATACATTCCTAAAGGTAGCATTAGCATTTTTATAACTAAAATCCAAGTCTCCCTTTTACTTAAAATAATACAATCAAAATTTTTGAGTACCTATTATTTCCAGGTATTATTCTAAGCACTGAAATAGAAAAAGGAACTACAAAGGCACCTGGGTGGCTCAGTGGTTAAGCACAGGACTCCTGGTTTCAGCACAGGTCATGATCTCACAGTTCCTGAGTTTGAGCCCCCAATAGGGCTCTGCGCTGACAGCAAGTAGCCTGCTTGGTATTTCTCTTTCCCTCCCTCTCTCTGCCCCTCCCTGTCTGCTTCTCTCTCTCTCTCTTTCAAAAGATAAATATACAAGCATTAAAAAAATAAAAATGAAATACAGTTTTGCTCGTAAGAAGTAGAATTGACTAGCGGCGCCTGGGTGGTTCAGTCAGTTAAGCGACCGATTCTTGATTTCAGCTCAGGTCATGATCTCACCATTCATGAGTTCAAGCCCCACAACTACATTGTCAGTTCAGAGCTTGCTTGGGATTCTCCCTCTCTTTCTGCCCCTCCCCTGCTTGTGCTTTCTCTCTCTCAAAATAAAGAAATGAACATTTAAAAATGATATTAAAAAAAGAACTGACTAAATAATTGCTTTATCCTTACATGATCAATCAGGAGGCTTCACTACCTTACCTTGAAGTTCATTAGCTGCTCTCTCAGCTACATACACACACTTACAAAGTAAGCTGCATAACATAAGATGTAAACATGCTCATCCATGAAACTATAAAATTCCTCTGTGAACTAGCCATTAACTAATATGACTTATAGTTCGGATTTTTATATCAATACTACACAAAATACCTTAACCAGTAATTAAATGATAAAATAACTAATAGCTAAAATACGAGTGCCCATCTTCCCAGTGACATCATTTTACTTTGAGGCACACAAGAAAAGGTATATGTTACATGTGAATTTTACTTTACCACTATTTTGACTAGAATGTCTCTATCCCTTCTATCAAGTATTCCTGTACTTTAAAATGAAGTTAATCAAGTGCCTAAGATTTGAAGTTGAGAAAAATAGAGCCATCATGCAAAATAGTATTTTGAAGCTATTTTTCTTAATTCTGTAATGAGTATAAATAATTGGTCTAGGTCAGCCTGATTACTCAGGCTATCAGAGGAAAGAATAGTCATTAATTATATTCATTAAATTATGCAAAAATCTGAGACTGTTTTGCTAATAAACTGGGGTATAACTAGCTATATAATTATACGGAAATCAATATGTCTTTGAAAACATTTATCAAGAGAAAAACTCCATAACCAAACAGCATTTTATGAGTACCTTAAGCTCTAGATAACAAAAGTTCTCTATATCATTAGATGATGTAATCCTATATGGCAAGGAGTTGGGGCATAAACTCCTACCAAACTTCCAATGTCCTTAAACATCACTGTAGTTAGTTAAGACTCCATTCTTAACCACATTGGTACAATTGTAAAAACTAGGCTCTATGTCAAGTGTGAAACTCAGTACAACAGAAAGAATGTATTTTGGGCATCTGGGTGGCTCAGTTGGTTAACCTCCGGACTCTGGCTAAGGTCATGATCTCATAGTTTACTGGTTCTAGCCCCATATCAGACTTTCTGCTGTCAGCATGGAGCCCACTTCAGATCCTCTGTTTCCCTCTCTCTCTGCCCCCTTCCCCACTTGTGTTCTCTCTCTCTCTCTCTCTCTCTCTCTCTCTCAAAAATAAACTTTTTACAGAAAGCATGTATTATATATATAGAAAACTGCATTTATAACTAAGTAACATTGTTTTGGATTAAAGCAAAAATCTACTAAATTTTAAAAATCCTTCAAACATAAAATTTAAACTAAAACTTGGTAAGATAATACTTCCAAGGCAATTAATATTTAAAGTTTATAAAATATAGAAATATCTGCCTTCTGCTTTGGCATTAGTTTGATGGGATGGGGAAGGTAAAAGGTGAAAAATGTCCCTGGTCCCTTCTCTTTTGGAAAGGTTTTTAAATCACCAAATATGTATTTCCCATCCAACCCAAGAATCTTTTAGGTACTTTTAATACCCTCCTGGGGTTAGCCAAGGTGGCCCTGGAGGAAGGGAAAGATCACTTTCTCCTTTATTTGGAAGTGGGCAGGTAGAGAATAGAAGGTAGGGCTAGTGCTCTAGCTACATAGTAACAGTAGAAACTGAGGAACCTAGATAGAGCTCACCCTAGCTTTTGCTCTCAGTTCTCTTAAACTCTTAAGGCCTAATGGATTCACTGCACTGATTGGCTACATTAGCTTGGTTTTACCACTCCTTACAAATCTATACAGAAGCAGCACTGCATAAAGAATGGAGTACAATGTCCAAACCAGACTACCCTAATCTTCAAACAATGCCTCCAACACTTACTAGATGCAGAACTCTGAGCAAGCTACTACCTCTTTGGACCTCAGTTTCCCCATTTGTAAAATGGAAATCAAAATTGTACTTACTTCATGTTGGTGTAACAATGAAATTAGTTCATGTATTAAAAGCACTTACAATAATACTCAACACATAAGTATCAAATTAATATTACATGGCATTATATTATCATTTTATTTCCTTACTTCCTCACACATGCCTTCTTTTAGATTGTACCAGTTTCCTCATTACCATTTTTTAAATTCCATTTTTATTGTTCTCTCCTAATAACATCCTTTAAAGTACAATTCAACTGTCATCTACTCCATGAAGTCATTCCTGCTGTGGAAAGAGGCAATGTAACATAGTAATAAAAATGCCTCTAGAGTCAGAAGGATCTCTCTCTCTCAGCTCTGCCACTAACCAGCCATTATTTAACCTCTCTCGGAAAATAAAACAGGGAAATTTTAAGTTCCTTGAAATCAAGATATTTTATACTTTTTTTTCTGTATTCTTCACACCTAATTATAGTGTCGAGTATATAATAGGAGCTCAATAAAGAACTGTTGATTTGAATAGTAGACTTGTCTCTCTTTCTTTTCAATTGCTCTATGAGAAAATATGCAAGAAAAGTTGACTATTTATGACTTAACTTTTTTAGTTTCCACGAAGAATGACTGTTTTTTAAAGATGATCAAAATGTAAAAATGTTTACCAAATATGTTCTTTTTCCCTAATGTACCTTAATACTAAAATTTAAGCCTTTCACCTGCATTAGTTATATAAAGAATCTGCAAGCTTGTATATTACATGTTCCTATTTTCTACCATATTGCTTTTAATACCATTTTGAATAACATATCTGGTAATTTTTTAACTCGTTAATTATGCATGAGTAATTATTAAAGGGAAAAGCTTGGAATTACTAGAAATTTAATGAAGGGGGTAACATGACACCTATTTCAAAATATTTCTTCAAGATATATCTCAAATTCTTGATCAGGAATCCCATCTCACTAGTTAGTACAGATCACCAACCAAGAAGTATATGGTTGAGCATCACAATCTAAATGCAGCTGATTTTAAGAAACAATACTTAAATTGAAACATTCCTTGATACACTATGTACAAGTAATGTTGAGAAAATCCTGTTATCTTCAATATGATCATGCAAGAATTTAAAGCACAAAAAATAGGTTTATCATGTAGATCTTTGCATGTCAATAAGCCACCCTGAAAAGTCATCAGGTGAAGTAAGTGAAAGTTCTGTGGACCTATCAGAAATTTCTGGACTCTCTCTTATATACCGATATATCAATTTTTTTCATTCCTGAACTTAATCCTTTCAACACTTTCACAAGTTTTGAATAGGACTGTGTTTCCCTTCCTAAAATATAAGTATCACACTACTCATTTTAATGGAAGGCTATTAAAAAGGAACAAAATATTTGTGTATTTAAATATACTAAGTGATAATTTCCTACCTTAAGTATAGTTTTAAATACAGACTAATTAAAATAAATGCATGACAGCAGTTTAAAATATATTACAAGGGCAGTTAAGGATAATAGAAAAATTTCCTTCAAATTCTCCCACACTGTTTTCTGTATACAAATCTCTTACCTTACTTTGCAAATCATTCAGTAACTTTTTAATTTCAAACTTCTTTCAACTTACTACTCCATATACTTTATAACTAAATCTGTGCCTCCATACAGAACTTCCCATATTTGTGTCTTCCTCTCAAAAAGTATGCATTTCCAAGGAATGTCAAAAAAAGGTAATTAACAAGAGAAATAATTAGGCATACACATCTACCCAAGTTTTTAAAAAATAACAACAAAAATTTAAACAGAATTGATTTTTACCTAAAGTCAATACTTCTTCCATTGTTTGCAAATCATGCACGATAGATCCTCTTACTTTTTCAAAAGAAGTATAAAAATTAGAAATTTTCAAGCTGAGAAAAGCCCAGGAATGAATGCCAACAGCAAGTTTAATACATCAGAACTATATTATCTATCTATGTCATGTTTCTGTTCAAGTGCAAAGTGATATAAAAATTTTTTTTGTGGTCTTCCCCTACATGCTTGACACTTAAATACCCAGAAAATTTAGTTACTAGTAAGTTTGGAAAGTTTACCATTCAACTCCCTCCAACAGATAGTTTACAGACATTAGTATTACCACTGGTCCTTGAGAAACCTCATTCTATATTTCTTCACTCAGAAAACTATTTATTCCCACCCTTTTTTACTTGTTGCTAAAACAGCTTCCTTCCCCATGTGATATACAAGGCATCCTACATTGACCCAATTTTAATTGTATTTGCCATTGGCACATTGTCAAATTATATGTGAAGGGAAGTTGGGAGACTTTTTTTTTTTTTAGTTATGAAAGTAATACATGTGCACACTGTAAAATATATCAAACACTACATAAAGGTATATGTGAAAAGTAAACACCCCACTTCCTAGAGCAGACCACTGTTAAAAGAGTTTTTGTGGATTGCTCCATACTTTATCATATAAATACAAGTGTTTACATATATACTTTTTCTCAATTATTAAATTACCATTAATAATGACTATTCACCAACATTTTAGGTTCTCCTCCTTAAAAGAATAGGACTATACTTTCTTACTTCCTAAAGTGAGGTGTAGCTATGTGACTTATCTTGGCTAATGCAATGTGACTAGAGTGAAGGGTGGTACTTTTAGATGGAAGCATCTAAGATGCCATTATGCATCTTCTACTTCCTTTTGCCATATATTGAGCCGAGAATCCAGAGAATAATATGGGGCACAGACCTTCACTGACATGTGATGGACCTATAGCATAGGCAAGAAATATGCCTAGTTGTTAAAAGATACTGAGACTTTGAGGTTAACATCTCCATATATATTAGTCTATACTCGCTAACATTAAATTTTGAAGTAGATTCATATCAACACACACAGATCTACCTCATTCACTGAAACTGTTTCATAATATTCTCTTAGATGAATGAACAATATTTTAAATACATTGGATCAATGAGTATTTTGTGTCTACCATGCCTTAAATACAGCTTTAAGTGCTTTAGATGTTAATGTTGATTTAATTCTCACAGCAAGTCTGTCAGCTAGGTTCTATTCTCACCAACAGTGTTATAAATGAGGAAAGTCAAACATACAGAGATTAAGTTAAAATTATCCTCAAGTGCCCACAGATAGTAAATGGCAGGCCCAGAACTTGAACTCAACTGTGGCTCCAGAGTCAACACATTTCATCACCAAGTTATACTGCCATTCCATATTTGGGAAAAATTAATACATAAACATTCAAGAAAATATCAAACAGTAACAGCTATTGTGATGAAAATAAAACACATTAATATGATTGGGAGCGGGAGCCACTTTATGATAGGTAGTTAAGAAGGACTTTTTTGAGAAATGATGCTTAAACTAAGATCTGAATGACAAGAAAGAATAGGCCATGTAAAAATTCTGAGGGTAAAGCTTTCTTTTTTATTGAAATAACCCTGATTTTTCTTTTTTCTTTTTTTTTTCATTTTTTTTTGTTTTTCAATATATGAAATTTATTGTCAAATTGGTTTCCATACACCACCCAGTGCTCATCCCGAAAGGTGTCCTCCTCAATACCCACCACCCACCCTCCCCTCTCTACCACCCCCCATCAACCCTCAGTTTCTTCTGTTTTTAAGAGTCTCTTATGCTTTGGCTCTCTCCCACTCTAACCGCTTTTTTTTCCTTCCCGTCCCCTATGGGTTTCTGTTAAGTTTCTCAGGATCCACATAAGAGTGAAAACATATGGTATCTGTCTTTCTCTGTATGGCTTATTTCACATAGCATCACACTCTCCAGTTCTATCCACGCTGCTACAAAGGGCCATATTTCGTTCTTTCTCATTGCCATGTAGTACTCCATTGTGTATATAAACCACAATTTCTTTGTCCATTCATCAGTTGATGGACATTTAGGCTCTTTCCATAATTTGGCTATTGTTGAGAGTGCTGCTATAAACATTGGGGTTCCACTGCCCCTATGATCAGTACTCCTGTATCCCTTGGGTAAATTCCTAGCAGTGCTATTGCTGGGTCATAGGGTAGATCTATTTTTAATTTTGTGAAGAACCTCCACACTGTTTTCCAGAGTGGCTGCACCAATTTGCATTCCCACCAACAGTGCAAGAGGGTTCCCATTTCTCCACATCCTCTCCAGCAACTATAGTCTCCTGATTTGTTAATTTTGGCCACTCTGACTGGCGTGAGGTGATATCTGAGTGTGGTTTTGATTTGAATTTCCCTGATGAGGAGCAACGTTGAGCATCTTTTCATGTGCCTGTTGGCCATCCGGATGTCCTCTTTAGAGAAGTGTCTATTCGTGTTTTCTGCCCATTTCTTCACTGGGTTATTTGTTTTTCGGGTGTGGAGTTTGGTGAGCTCTTTACAGATTTTGGATACTACCCTTTGTCCAATATGTCACTTGCAAATATCTTTTCCCATTCCGTTGGTTGCCTTTTAGTTTTGTTGGTTGTTTCCTTTGCTGTGCAGAAGCTTTTTATCTTCATAAGGTCCCAGTAGTTCATTTTTGCTTTTAATTCCCTTGCCTTTGGGGATGTGTCAAGTAAGAAATTGCTACAACTGAGGTCAGAGAGGTCTTTTCCTGCTTTCTCCTCTAGGGTTTTGATGGTTTCCTGTCTCACATTCAGGTCCTTTATCCATTTTGAGTTTATTTTTGTGAATGGTGTGAGAAAGTGGTCTAGTTTCAATCTTCTGCATGTTGCTGTCCAGTTCTCCCAACACCATTTGTTAAAGAGACGGTCTTTTTTCCATTGAATGTTCTTCCCCGCTTTGTGAAAGATTAGTTGGCCATATGTTTGTGGGTCTAGTTCCGGGGTTTCTATTCTATTCCATTGGTCTATGTGTCTGTTTTTGTGCCAATACCATGCTGTCTTGATGATGACAGCTTTGGAGTAGAGGCTAAAGTATGGGATTGTGATGCCTCCTGCTTTGGTCTTCTTCTTCAAAATTACTTTGGCTATTCGGGGCCTTTTGTGGTTCCATATGAATTTTAGGATAGCTTGTTCTAGCTTTGAGAAGAATGCTGGTGCAATTTTGATTGGGATTGCATTGAATGTGTAGATAGCTTTGGGTACTATTGACATTTTGACAATATTTATTCTTCCAATCCATGAGCATGGAATGTTTTTCCATTTCTTTAGATCTTCTTCAATTTCCTTCATAAGCTTTCTATACTTTTCAGCATACAGATCTTTTACATCTTTGGTTAAATTTATTCCTAGGTATTTTATGCTTCTTGGTGCAATTGTGAATGGGATCAGTTTCTTTGTCTTTCTGTTGCTTCATTGTTAGTGTATAAGAATGCAACTGATTTCTGTACGTTGATTTTGTATCCTGCAACTTTGCTGAATTCATGTATCAGTTCTAGCAGACTTTTGGTGGAGCCTATTGGATTTTCCATGTATAATATCATGTCATCTGCAAAAAGTGAAAGCTTGACCTCATCTTTGCCAATTTTGATGCCTTTGATTTCCTTTTGTTGTCTGATTGCTGATGCTAGCACTTCCAACACTATGTTAAACAACAGCGGGGAGAGTGGGCATCCCTGTCGTGCTCCTGATCTCAGGGAAAAAGCTCTCAGTTTTTCCCCATTGAGGATGATGTTAGCTGTGGGCTTTTCATAAATGGCTTTTATGATCTTTAGTATGTTCCTTCTATCCCGACTTTCTCGAGGGTTTTTATTAAAAAAGGGTGCTGAATTTTGTCAAATGCCTTTTCTGTATCGATTGACAGGATCATATGGTTCTTATCTTTTCTTTTATTAATGTGATGTATCACGTTGATTGATTTGCAAATGTGAACCAGCCCTGCATCCCAGGAATGAATCCTACTTAATTATGGTGAATAATTCTTTTTATATGCTGTTGAATTCGATTTGCTAGTATCTTATTGAGAATTTTTGCATCCATACTCATCAGGGATATTGGCCTGTAGTTCTCTTTTTTTAATGGGTTAAGCTTTTAAACCAGAGAGAATAGCTAGTACAGAGGCCCTAAAGTGGAAAAGCCTGGGTATATTCAAGAGAAGGCTACTGTGGTTGGAGGACAGTGAACCCGGGGAAGAGTGACAGACTTACTTTACCAGTCCTCCTTTGATGGACATATTGCATCCAATATTTTTGTACATTTATCTTTGCATATTTGAATAAGATTAAGTATAGGTATATTCCCAAAACCAGAATTGCTGAGCCAATATAAATATCTGGAAATTTCCCTCCAAAATGATAAGGAAAAAAGTGGTGTCAATAGAAGTGTTTGTTTCCCATGGCCTCTCTTACACTGTTAGCATATTACCAGACACTGGGGTGCCTGGGTGGCTCAGTCGGTTGAGCGTCTGACTTCGGCTCAGGTCATGTTCTCACAGTGTGTGAGTTCCAGCCCCGCATCAGGCTCTGTGCTGACAGCTCAGAGCCTGGAGCCTGCTTCCGATTCTGTGTCTCCCTCTCTCTCTGCCCCTCCCCCGCTCATGCTGTCTCTCTCTCTGTCAAAAACAAATAAAAACATTAAAAAAAACACTGTGAACATAAACATGGTACCAATTTATAACTGACAATATTTTTTAGCAAAATATTTTTTTAAAAAGGAAATGGAAAGGAAAGAAAATAATTGTAGTAATCTAACAATTTACATCAAATTTTGAATTTTTTAAATGAAAAATTTATCTGATTAGAAAAGTATTTATACTTGTGAGGTAGTGAAAAGCTTATTTTGGTTACATAAAAATATCCACTTAGAGTATTAAATGTCTCACCTTACAAGAGAAATCTAAGCAAAGCAATCGTCCTTCCTTATATGCAGCATAGATCTATGATGTGTGGTATTTATTTACATAAATAATAAGGAATAAGATCATATAGTCCATAGACCCAATTGTTTACATGAAGAAATAAGTTTTTTTTAAATAGCTCATGAAATCAGTTTTTTGAGAAAATGAAGAACACTTCAAGGGAAAAGCATCATGATGAACATCTGTAGGTAAATTAAACTCGTATATTTGTTCCTTACCACTGTGCATGATGTTATCATCTTTATGAATACATTATGTAAAACTGAAATTGTGAGGCACTTATTTGCTTGTTTTGTAAGAGCTTATTGCCATGAGTTTGGACAGTGGGACTTCTACTTGTAATATAGACAGCAGATGGGAAGATGTTACCAATGATCAGACTTGTTTTTGTTTTACTCTTCACAGCTGTACCAAAGCATTTCAGTTCCAATAAGATGATAATACAAGGACATACAATTTTCCCCATGTGTGCTCTTCAACTTTGAATATCATCTATTTGCAATTTTTTTTTCCTTACAAGGCATTTCTTTTTTAGCTTCCCAGACTATTAAGAAAACCTAAAACTTGGCTACAAATCTATTTGTAAATATTAATTCCCATTAAATCCATTATCATTATTATTTCACCAAATATAACCCACCCAAATATAGTCAAAATAAATTGCTAATATTATGTCCCATCTAAAGTTGAAATCAAGATGTGACTAGAAGTTCAGAGTATAGAGAAAAAAGTAGAGATATAATGTATCTATTCTCATTTCCCCTTAGTCATATCATCAGCATATAGAACATATTTATCTTTTTTAATATCTATAAGAAAGGTAAAATAATTGCTGTTTCTTTACCTTTTGCCCTCATGATGGGAAATGACAAAAAACATATTTTCATTCTTTATAAACAAAAAGGAATTGAAATCCAACCCATTCTTCTTGATCATTTTGTCTTTTTGTCTCATTCTAAAACTAAGAAAAACTCACTGTTGGAAATGTTGAAAATATAGTGAACAAAAATGAATCACCATAATTTCTCATTTATTAAGAAACATTGTTAATATTGTAACATAAAGTTTTGTCTTTTTTCCTATGTACAATATGTTCTTATACAAAAGTGAGGTCATACTATATATTGTATACACCTTTCGTGTCCTGTTCTAACACTGAATATATTATGAACATCTTTTATATAATTAAATATATAAAAGATTGGTTTTAATTATCATGTAATAATTACTTAACAAATTGCTTTTGGGGGGCATCTGTGTTCTAATTGCTATTAGAAATAATGCTGAAGTGAATATCCATGTACAAATATAATTTTTATACATTTCCTTCATTAGCAAATTTTTCTAGAAATAGAATTCTGGATCTCAGTATAAACATTTTTATTGCTTGTGTTTCATTATCCTAAATTTTCTTCTGGAAACGTACCATTTTATAAGTCAATCATTAAGAAATTAAAGTTTAAGCCTCTCAGCACCTTTACCAATCAGTTCATTATTTTTTTTTGTAATGTTTATTTATTTATCTTTGAGAGAGAGCACACACAAGTGGGGGAGAAGCAGATAGAGACAGACCCAAATCAGGCTCTGGGCTCTGAGCTGTCAGCGTCAGTGCAGAGCCCAATGTGAGGCTCAAACTCAAAAACTGTGAGATCATGATCTGAGCCCAAGTTGGATACTTAACCGAATGAGCCACCCAGGTGCCCCAAGATCATTATTTTAGATTTTTGTATATTATATTGCACCATTTTTTAAGCAGGCATTTTTTTTTACTACTAGTAAGGCTGAACATATGTACACCCATGCACACTCATACCTGCCCACATACACCCACATAAGGCCACCCATACATAACATACATACCATGCACATCATATATATAACTTACACTGTGTGTATATTATGCTCATTTACCTTTGCTCATACATATATATAGATATTTTTCTTCTTGTTGAATAAGAACACTTATAAAAATATTAACCCATTACCAAAATTTTTAAAAGTTCTAAATTCACCATTTGAGTTTAATTTTTTTAATGTTTATTTATTTTTGAGAGAGTGCAAGTGGGGCAGAGATAGTGAGAGAGGGGCAGAGGATCCGAAGCTGGCTCCACACTGACAGCACCAAGCCCGATGTGGGGCTCAAACTTAGGAACCGCCAGATAACGACCTGAGCCAAAGTCAGATGTTCAACCGACTAAGCCACCCAGGCGCCCCCATTTGCCTTTTAATAATGCATACTGTATTCTTTATTTATAAAAGTTCCTTATATTGGGGCACCTGGATGGCTCAGTTATGTGACCGACTCTTGGTTTCGGCTCAGGCCATGATCTCAAGGTTCCTGAGATCAAGCCCCACATCCTGCTTAAAATTCTTTCCCTCTCTCTCTCTATGCCCCTCCCCTGCTCCCACTCTATCTCTCTCATAATATAAAAGTTCCTTATTGGTGTACAGTCAACATTTTTTTTTCTTTTAGGTCTTCTATATCATTAAACTTAATGCTTCAATTGTTCTATTCATTCTAATGTATGGCATGACATAGGAAGTCAATTTATCTTTTCCCTTCAATAATTTGTCAGTTGCTCCAATAACAATGTTCCCTACTGATTTGAAATGTCGCTAACATAATTTCTAAAATTAGAAAAATTCCCTTGCCAAGACTCTTCCTCTATCTGGCACATTTCATTCTTGGGAATATACCAGTAACAGCAGCTGTAAATACTAGCCACCTATATATCAGATGAAATACTTTACAATATATGCAAAAGGGCATCAAAAACACCTTGGAAATAACACAATCCTTTTTGTTCAAACAATACCATTTATGTATTTGAGCTCCCTTTAAATTCATGCACAATCTAACAGTAAGCCAATACACACCAGGAAGGTAGGAAAGAAAGGAACACAGTACTCAGGAAACTCAATCCAATATTCCCTTGTTTTAATGTTGTATAATTACATGGTGATTATTTTGATATAACTGAAATAGATTGTTAATAAAAGGAAGTAGAGTTTAATGTAAATGTAATGGTTTCTTATGCTCAAAATATCTAAAATATCATTGTACATAAGAATTAACTGTATTTTAAAACCTACATGTAACCTAATAAAGAGTAGTATAGAAGCTTTCAAAAAAGTCAAGACAAAAATCCCACAACCTAGCAGATATGTCTTTTAAAAGCAGCCAGAACAATGTATTCTTCAGGAAAATCTAAAGCAGACATATTAGAATATTGCCTGTTGTGAGCCTTGTATGTGACAGACTTATGCCACTATGTGTTATGTATACAAATGGATTAGAAAGCTTAAGAAAAAAAAGTTCAGCACATCTTTAAAGTGTTTTCAAAGTGAAAATTACTTTTTTAAGAGCAAAAGGTCAGTGACAGCAAATTATCAGATTTTCATTCAGCCTCTCACTTTCAAAGGCAATAAAAGCTATATAATAGAACCAAATAAATACCCCAGTCTTAATGTTATGTGAAAGTGACTGGTGCCAGATTTAAGACTGAAAACATGCACTTGGGCCAAAAGGTAACTTAAAAGGACCAAAACCAAACATTATTCTAAAAGCTATTAGTACATTCTTTAAAGAATTTACTTTAATTCCATTTGTTTTCATAACTTCAAAAGAAGTTAATTTTTGGAAAGCTCTTAAAACAGTACCTTGCACATAAAAAGTTTTACGTAAATTTTATCATTCATTACTTCTTTTTTTTTAGGAATGCATTTTAAAAATACATCCAAGGTGCGCCTGGGTGGCTCAGTCGGTTAAGCGTCCGACTTCGGTTCAGGTCATGATCTCACAGTCCGTGAGTTCGAGCCCCACGTCGGGCTCTGTGCTGACAGCTCAGAGCCTGGAGCCTGCTTCAGATTCTGTGTCTCCCTCTCTCTCTGACCCTCCCCCGTTCATGCTCTGTTTCTCTCTGTCTCAAAAATAAATAAACATTTAAAAAAATAAAATAAAAACCATCCAAAAGTTTTTTTAAAAAAGGCTAAATATATGATTCAATCACCTGGGAGACAAGGATGTGATCATCATTAGTCACATATCCATGCAGCAAATTCAAAAGCTCTATACTCCTCCCCACAGCTGCCCTGTATTAAGGACTATTACAGCCTCCTCTGTGTGCACATATGCAAGGAAGTCAGAGATTGAAATCTCAAGTAAAGCAAAAAGTCAATCATTTCTGCAGTTTACCCAAAAGGAAAAACAGTGAAGGAGTACATATAACAAGTAACTTAAAATGAAAGACTAGAATATGAGTTTACTTGTGTTCACTTCTACAGAAAGCCTAAATGATTACGACTTCCTTCTGCCTTATAAGCAGCTGGAAATTTCTCAGGGCTACTCAGGAAATGGTTTTATTTTAAAGACTGCAGTTTTCACCCAGCTGATATAAATAAACAGCTCTACTTGAGTTGTCCCTGATTCACTCTGTGATGTTTTCCCCTATCACTTGGCTCTCACAAGATTTAACATAGAAACTGACTTTCCTTCTGTTTTTCTATCATGTCAAGTTCTTTTCAACACTAAGACATTTGTATGGGCCATTCCCTCAGCATCAAGGGGTATTCTTGATCTTCCCATGGCTGGCTTTTTAATATCATTCGGGATTCAGATTACAAATTACGACTTCAGAAAAGCTTTTTCTGATTATCAAGTTAAAGTAGTCACCTCTTTCACTGTCACATCTCTCTAAATTTCTCCATACCACTCATGATGGTTTCATTTTCTTAGTTCAATTATTTGTTCACTTGGTTACTACTCTTCACTTCAAGCTCCAAGAGGGCAGGAATTTGTGTTTTGTTCAATGCTTTATAGCCAGCACCTAGGACACCAGCATATACTAAGTGTTCAATATTTTTTCAGTAAACACACTTAAGTGGTTTACATTTTTGTTTTAAAAACCCATCATCAAATGGTAATGTGGGAGGTCTTCTACTCCACTTCTTCCCATGTATACACCAAATCCACAACTACATATGGAATAACTGCCACAGGAAAAAAAATCCTGAAAATTAGCTGAACAGATTCTTCCACAACAAAGGATAAAAGGGCCGCAATCAAAATGGGCAAAAGATGCAGAGAACAAGGTTTTCCCAAAAACTCCACACTTGGAGTGGCAATACACAACAGGGAGGGATCTCAAAAGCACAGAGCCTCTCCCTAAGGAATTAGAAGTTTGTGCCCCATACTGGGCACCCCAAACCTTGGGACCAGCACCAGAGACATGAGGCCTCAAAAAAGCCTGGTTTGGAAAAACGAATAGGGCTTAAATTCAGAGGTGGGAGGGTGGGGATCTAGACACTCCTTTACTGGGGCTCAAACAAATCCCCTCATTCCAGGACCTGGCACAAAGAGCAGTTTGAGAGGTAAATGGATTATACGTAAATGTCATTCAGTGGCTAATCTTAAAGCATCTGCCAGAAGAGCTGGTATTAATTGGGATTTTCCTCAGGAATAGAGGCACTGTGGAATACCAGTTTTTGTATTCTCTCTTTACCTTACTAGTCTAGGGGCATCTGTGGACACAAATTTGCTAAAACTATAAGCATGTCCCTCTCCCACACTCTTTCCTGGCCTTGCTAAAGCCAAAGGCATGTCCTACCTCCCAAGACTCTTTCCTGGCCTCACTAAACCTGCCAGCATGACCCACTTCCAACACTCTCCCACAGCCTCACTAAAACCAGTGGGTAAGCCCAGTCCACACAGGGTAGGATTCTTGATTGCCTGTCTCAAGTGGGCAGAGGGGCTTACAATCCTGGGCCTCACAGGACTGTAACAATCTCAAAGACAGTTCTGGGCAGGACACCACACACAGATACTACACAGACAGTGGACTAAAACACACACCCCAATCTGCATGTAAGAGGGGCCTATTTATTTTCCCTGGAGCATCATTCTAAGGGACAGACTCCAGGTTTGTCAAACATCTCTTGTCTAGAAAAGAACTCTCAGGAGAACACCATCTGTACACCCTACCTTGGTCTCACACAGACTTGCTGGTACCTCCCAGAAAGGACCTTATATACTCACTTGAAGCCCTGATTAGTGCTGCTGTCACCCAGGGACACCTCATAACCCGGTCTGTAGGTCAGCAGGGTCTATGACTGCAGTCCCACAAGAATGTATATTTTTGCATACATTAAAAGGTTCTGCCTAAAGGTCTAGCACCCAATAAATCTGAATCTATGTGCTGCCCGAGTTCATTTCCTTTGGAATAATGACAGGTCATGGGACATCCTCAACAACTGGGATCTATCAAGAATAAACCAGGCTACTTAGTTCAAGAGACAACCAAGAAGTACGTCATGGTTGAAAAACAAGGTCCACCTCCTGTACAAGTCCACTCCTTAAATACTGAGAGAGGTAGCTGTTTCACCTAATATACAGAAACAAACACAGAGAATAAAGCAAAATGAGGAAACAGAGGAATATGATCCAAATTAAAGGACAAAGCAAAACCTCAGAGAAACGCCTTTAAAAAACAGAGATAAATAATCTCCCTGACACAAATTCAAAGTAATGGTCATAACATACTCACCAAACTCAGGAATGGAGTGAAAGAACACAGTGAGAATTTCAACAAAGAGACAAAAAATATTTAAAAATACAAAAACAGTCACATAGTTGAAGAATAAAATAATTGAAATGAAAAACACACTAGAAGGTCTCACCAGTAGACTAGATGATATAGAAGAATGGATCCACTCATCCTGGAATACAGGGCAGTAGAACTTACCCAAACAGGTCAACAGAAAGAGAAGAGAATCTTAAAAAATGAAAGAAGTGGGGTGCCTGGGTGACTCAGTTGGTAAAGCATCCAACTCTTAGTTTCAGCTCATATCATAATCTCATGTTTCATGAGTTCCAGCCCCACATCAGGCTCCATGCTGACATTGCACACACCCTGCTTGGGATTCTCTCTCTTCCTCTCTCTCTGCCTCTCCCCCACTTGCTCACTCTGTCTCTTTCAAAATTAATAAACTTAAAAAAATAAAAAATAAATAAAAATTGAAGTGGCTTAAAAAATCTATGGGACATCATCAAGCAGAATAAACATTTGTATTACAGGGGTCCCAGAAGGAAAAAAGAATAAGAAAGGAACAGAAAACTTATTTGAAGAAATGATGGCTGAAAACTTTCCTAACATGGAGAATGAAACAGACATCCAGGTCCAGGAAGCACAGAGCATTCCAAATAAGATGAAAGCAAAGATATCCACAACAAGAAACATTACAATGAAAATGTCAAAAGATAAAGAGAGAATCTTAAAAATAGCAAGAAGAAAACAAATTGGTACCTACAAGGGAACCACATAAGATGATGATAGCAAACTCTACAGGCCAGAGGGGAGGGGCATAATATATTCAAAGTGCTAAAAGGAAAGAACTTCCAACTAAGACTACTCTACCTGGAAAGGCTATCATGCAGAATTGAAGGAGAGATCATTTTTTTCCAGACAAGTAAAAGCCAAAGGAGTTGATCAATACTAAACCAGCCTTATAAGAAATGTTAAAGGGTCTTCCTTAATCTAAAGAAAGCATCAACATATAAAAACAAAAGTAAAAATCCTGCTGGTAAGGCAAATATATAGTAATGGTAGCAGATTAACCAGTAATATAAAGCTCGTATGAAGGTTAAAAGAGAAAAAGTAGTAAAATTGACGATTACTACAATAATAAGGGATACACAAAATAAAAAATGTAAAATATGACATAAAAAATACATGGTAGGAAAGAGAAATAATGTGGTTTTTAGAATGCATTCAAATTTGAAAAGGAACGACAAAGAGATACAGAGAAACAGAGAGTCTCTCTCTCTCTCTCTCTCTCTCTCTCTCTATATATATATATATATGTATATGTATATTTATGTATGTGAACCTCATGCTAAGGAAAAACTACAAGAGTTACACAAAAGATAATGAGAAAGGAATCTAAACACATTCATCAAACCACAAGGGAAGAGAGCAAAGAAGAAAGGAATACAGAGAAACTACAAAAACTGCCAAAAAGCAATTAACAAAATGGCCATTAGTAAATGCCTATTAATAATTACTTAAAATGTAAATGGACTAAATTCTCTAATGAAAAGACACAGAATGGCTAAATGGATAAAAAATATATATAAGACATATCTATATATTGCCTACAAGAGACTCACTTCAGATCTAAGGACACACAGAAACTGAAAATGAAGGGAAAGAATAAGATTTCTACACAAACAAATGTAAAAAAAGCTGGAGTAGCAGGAACTTATATCAGACAAAACAGACTTTAAAACAAAACTGTAATAAAAAGACAAAGCAGGGCATTAAATAAGGCTAAAAGGGTCAATCTAACAAGGGTATGTAACATTTGTAAATATTTACGCTCCCAATATAGAAGCACCTAAATGTATAAAGCAAATATTAACAGACATAAAGGGGGAAATTGATAGCAATGCAATAATAGTAAGGGATTTAATCCCCACTTGGAATAATGGATAAATCATCAGACAAAGAATGAATTAAGGACGTATCAGTCTTAAGCAACACATTAGACCAGATGGACTTAATGTACATATAACATTCCATTCCAAAGCCACAAAATACTCTTGTCAAATGCTCATAGAACATTCTCCAGGATAGACAAATGTTAGTCCACAAAGCAAATTTCAATAAACTTAAGACTGAAATCATATCAATCATCTTTTCCAATCACAATGGTATAAAACTAGAAATTAATTAGAAGAATGAAACAAAAAAAATCACAAAAATGTGAGATTAAACAGCATGCTACTGAATAACCAATGAGTAAACAAAGAATTCAAAAAGGAAATCAAACAATACTGAGACATATTAAAATGGAAATGCAACAACCTAAATCTATGGGATGCAGCAAAAGCAGTTCACAGCAATACAAACTTACTTCAAGAAACAAGAAAAATCCCAAATAAATGATTTAACTTTATAACTAAAGGAACTAGAAAAAATAAACAAAGGCCAAAGTTGGTAGAAAAAAGGAAATATTAAAGATCAGAGTGGAAATAAATGAAGGAAAGACAAAGACAACAGTAGAAAAGGTCAGTGAAACTATGAACTGTTTCTTTGAAAAGATAAAAAAAAATTGACAAATCGCAGCTAGAAAAAAAAGAGAAGGCTTAAATAAATAAAATCAGAAATGAAAGAAGTTAAAACTGATATCACAGATATACTAAAAATAGATAAATTCCTAGAAAACATACAATCATCCAAAAACTGACTCATGAAGAATTAGAAAATCTGAATAGACTAATTACTAGCAAGGAGATTAAATCAGTAATCAAAAACTTCCCAGTAAATGAAAATCCAAGACCAGACAGCTCTACTGATTAATTCTTCCAACCAAAGACTTAATACCTATCCTTCTCAAGCTCTTCCAAAAAGAAGAAGAAGAAGAAGAAGAAGAAGAAGAAGAAGAAGAAGAAGAAAGAAAGAAAAGAAAAGAAAAGAAAAGAAAAGAAAAGAAAAGAAAAGAAAAGAAAAGAAAAGAAAAGAAAAGAAAGGAAAGAAAAGAAAGGAAAAGAAAAGGAGGGAACATTTCCAAACTCATTTTATGAAGCCAACATTACCCTGGTACTGAAACCAAACAACAGCAGCAGAAGGAAGAGGGCAAGGGGACAGCAGGTAAAGGAAGGGGAGGAGGAGGAGGAGGATACAGTCCAATATCCTTAATGAAAAAATTCTTAACAAAATATTAGCAAACCAAATTCAACAATACATTCACCATGGGGCACCTGGGTGGCTCAGTTGGTTAAGCATCCGACTTCAGCTCAAGTTATGATCTCACGGTCTGTGAGTTCTAGCCCCACATCGGGCTCTGTGTTGACAGCTCAGAGCCTGGAGCATGCTTCAGATTCTGTCTCCCTCTCTCTGCCCCTCCCCCACTTATGCTCACGCGCGCTCTCTCTCTCTCTCTCTCTCTCTCTCTCTCTCTCTCTCTCTGTCAAAAATAAATAAACTTAAAAAAAACAATATATTCACCAGATCATGCACCATGATCAAGTGGGATTTATTCTAGGCATGAAAGGATGGTTCAACATCTGCAAAACAATCAATGTGACATGCCACATTAACAAGATGAAGAATAAAAATTTTATAATCTCAATAGATGCAGAAAAAAGCATTTGACGAAACTCAACATCCATTTATGATAAAAAATCTCAAAAAAGTGGGTATATAGAGAACATACCTCAACATAATAAAGGCCATATATGAAAAACATGCAGCAAACATCATAGTCAATGGGAAAAGCTCAAAGTGTTTCCTGTAAGATCAGGAACAAGACAGAAATGCCCACTCTTGACATTTTTATTCAACATAGTATTGGCAATCCTAGCTATGACAATTAAAAAAGAAAAAGAAATAACATCAAAATAGAAAAAGAGGATGTAAAACTGTCACTGTTTGCAGATGACATTATATATACAGAAAACCCTAAAGACTCCACCAAAAAGCTCTTAGAACTAATAAAAGAATTGAGTAAAGTGGCAACATACAACATCAGTATACAGAAACTATTTGCATTTCTATACATTAATAAGGAACAATCAGAAAGAGAAATGAAAAAGACAATCCCATTTACAATCGTATCAAAAAGAATAAAACACCTAGGAATAAATTTAACCAAGGAAGTGAAAAACCTATATACTAAAAACTGTAAGACATTGATGAAAAAATTGAAGACACAAGTAAGTGGAAAGATACCTCGTGCTCATGGATTGGAACTATTAATAATGTTAAAATGTCCATACTACGCAAAGCAATCTATAAATTCAATGCAATCTCTATCAAAACTCTGATGGCATTTTTCACACAAATAGAACAAGTAATACTAAAGTGTGTATGGAACCACAAAAAACAATAACCAAAGCAATCTTGAGAAAGAACATAGCTGGAGGTATCATGCTCCCTAATTTGAAACTATGCTACAAAGCTGTAGTAATCAAAACAGTATGGTATTGGCATAAACACAGACCAATAGATCAATGGAACAGAATAGAAAACCCAGAAATAAACCCATGCATATATGGTCAATTTACTTTTGACAAGAGAGGCAAGCATATACAATAGGGAAAGGACAGTCTCTTCAATTAATGGTACCGGGAAAGCTGGACAGCCACAGGCAAAAGAATGAAACTGGACTACTATCTTATACCATATACAAAAAATAACTCAAAATGGATTAAAGACTTGAATGTAAGACCAGAAACCATAAAACTCCTAAAATAAAGGATAAGCCATAAGCTCCTTGACATTGCTGCTGGCAATACTTTTTAAATGACTCCAAAGTCAATAGGAACAAAAGCAAAAATGAACACATGGGACTGCATCCAAGTAAAAAGCTTCTGGGTAGCATAGAAAACCATCAACAGAGTGAAAGAGCAACCCACAAACACTAAGGAAGAAAATATTTATAAACCATATATTTAATAAGGTATTAATATCCAAAATATATAAGCAACTCCTATAACTCAATAGCAGAAAATCAAATACCTTGATTAAAAAATGGGCAAAAGGGGCGCCTGGGTGGCTCAGTTGGTTAAATGTCCGGCTTCAGCTCAAGTCATGATCTCAGAGCTCGTGGGTTCGAGCCCAGCATCAGGCTCTGTGCTGATAGCTCAGAACGTGGAGCTTGCTTTGGATTCTGTGTCTCCCTCTCTCTCTGCCCCTCCCCCACTCATGCTCTGTCTCTGTCTCTCTCAAAAATAAATAAACATTAAGAAAATTTTTTTTAAATGGACAAAAGACTTAAATGGATATTTACTACAAAGAATCCAAATGATTAACAAGTACATGAAAAGATACTTAACATCACTTACCAGGGAAATTAAATTTAAATCAGAATGAGATATCACCTCATATCTGTTGGGACAGCCATTATAAATACAAAAAATATATTAAATAAAATATAATAAGTATTGGCAAGGATGTAGAAAAATTGGAACGCCTGCACACTTACATTGGGAATGTAATAGTATAGCCCTATAGGAAACAGTACGGAAATTCCTCAAATAATTAAAATCAGAACTACCATATGATCTAGCAATACAATTCTGTGTATAGATACAAAATAAATAAATCGGGATCTGGAAAAGATCTCTGCACTAATGAAAATATAAAGTGAATGGTGATTGCTAGGAGCTAATGAGAAAGGGAAATGTGGAGTTGTTGTTTAATGGCTATAAAATTACATTCATGCAAGATGAAAAGTTATAGATAAACATTGTGCTTATAGTTAACAAAACTATACTATACACTTAAAATTTGTTAAGAGTTGAGCTCTCATATTATATGTTTTTACCACAATATTTTTTAAAAGACAACCATATAAAACAGAACTGGTCTCTGTAAGCATATTTACTAATTCCTATTTTAAAAAGGGAAATTATTATTTTTTTTTACAGTAAAAGTTGTTCTCTTCCAGCTACTATTGGACTAGAGAGAAGAGAGATTATATTCAAGTCTCTATAAAAAGTGGAATCAAGAGACAGCAAAAGACACAGAGAGATTAGATCTTGTTTATATCAAATACCTACTGAAGCAGCAGGCAAAATCACCATAGGATATCAGAAAACATTTGTGACTGGGTGTCAAAAAATTTAATAATTTACTATTTTATTTTACATACCAACCAATAAAATATGCATAGGCAATTAAGAACATCTTTACCAAGTGTATCTTAAAACACTTTTAAAACACATAAAAACAGTACTGTTGTAGGTAGCATAAGAAGCTACTTTTGAATAAAGAAAGTGTATAAAGATCAGATTCCTGGCATCTTGTATCTTAAAACAATCATCAATAGAAGAAAATTTAAGAGAAAATAATGAGATACCTTTATATGATGATATCCTTAAAAAGGCAGAATATCAAACTCTAGACTAATCTTATAGCCCAATGGCAATGATCCTGTTTTTTGGTGTTTATCTGGATTTCCACTAAAGGTTTTTATTTCCCCCTCAATGTGGTATTTCAAATGTATTTCAACATACATTCCTGACAGAATAGTTGAAAACATCTACAACTATTGCTTGCTGTTCCAACCTTCCTTTGTTGAATAGATGGCTTAAAAAATGTTTAGAATAAGAAACCATTCATGTTGAAAATGTGAAATGTCTTCTTTAATGGATAATTAAGCATTACCACATCAATGTGAAGAGCATACATGTTTTTAATGTAAACTTTTAAGCAGGATTTAAACCAGCCTTGCAGACATATTCAAAATAGGAGGCACAATGGAGAAAGGGCACAATTTTTTTTTCTTCTGCCTAATAAAAAAATCTCTTGTCACTCTAACTTTAGAATAATGATTAGCCTTGAGAGTGATACAGGTACTGATGCAATTGATAGCATTTTGCAAACTTTATCATTACATTCTTTATTCCACATCAATGCTCATTTGAGTTAATAATCAGTGCTGGGTGGAATGCTATCTATTAAGTATTTGTTAAATCAATCCCATTATGAAGATGTAAGAGAGTGGGAAGGATAGCACCTTTATTAAAGTATCTAGGAACTAGAGCGATATGTAATACAAAGGATCATGAAACTAAATCTTCCCAATTATATTAGTGGGCAAAAAAAATACATGATCTTTATACTAATGGTTCTTTGAGATATAATTAGTTATTTTTAATGTATCTGAAGAAGGGACTTCAAAAGGAGCTGACATATTTTCTTTAAGTCCTCAGGAGATTTTTTAAATTTATTTATTTATTTATTTATTTATTTATTTATTTATTTATTTATTCATTTATTGAGGGGGGGGTACAAGTGGGGGAGAGGCAGAGAGAGGAAGAGAGAATCCCGAACAGGCTCCACACTGTCAGCACAGAGCCCAACGTGAGGCTTGAACCCACGAACGATGAGATCATGACCTGAGACAAAATCGAGTTGGACACTTAACCAATTGAGGCGTGCAAGCCCCCCCCCCCCACCCACCAGGAGATTTTTAATTATCATTTTTCAACAACACCAAATCTCATTCTGTGATGGACAGTAGATGTAGGAGCACCCTCTCCCCCAATCTGAGTTTCATGGACCAGATTCCTCCAAGTGTCCTTACTGCAAGAATATTCTCTTGAGCAGGAAAGCCCATGGTTTATAAAACCTTTATCCCCACATCAATTTTGATGAATTCCTAGCATCCTTTTTCCTCTTCCTAGCATCTCTGACCTCTATTTAGGACTTTTTTTCCTTAGCCCAGACTCTGTTCCTGGGTCCCAAACTGTTTCTCAGTTTCCTATACTTTAAAGATTTCTCTTCAACACTGAAACTTATGTGTCAAGACCGATGACATTAAGCTATATATTCCCTGCTTTAAAGTTGTCCACTGATCTAGCTGGATTATTATTGACGTGGTTTCCTTCCCCAATGATTTCATTATGTCTATACTTCTCCTTGCTTGTTGCAAAAATAAGATATAATCAGCCAACCAAAAATATGAATGTATTTAATGTTAAAGTGGTAAGCCCAGTTTAAAAGAAAACAGAATTAAGAAACTAAGCAAAAACACACTAGACCATAAATAGTTAGAACTTATGAAATGTAATTTCTAATCTTTAATTCTTTAAATTATAAGCCCCGTGTATTCTGACTTGAGTATCAGCGATACACTGTCATATTGGAAAACTGATGATACACCTGTAAAATTACGTAAGAGAAAAATTCCCCAAATAGATCTTAGAATTCTTAGTATTAAGATGAAAATTCATGATACAACTACTAGGTTTCTGTGTAGAATAATAACCAAACACCCTCTACAATTACACTCATATTTGTTCCATTGGTACTTAGTAAATATAACAAACTAAGAGCTCTCTATTCAAATTTCATTTTCCAGTTTTTCCCAGTTTCTCAATGATAGTGGTGGTGAATATTAGGGAAAGTCAGCAACCAGGACAAATGCTACATTAACTGGAATAGGTATTTTCCTATACTCTTGTGACTTTAGTACTACTCTAAAGTCTTTCCTGCCTTTACCTTTACCTAGCTAGGAATACCCAGCATTATTCTACTCAGTAGTTAATAACATCAGAATCATTTCCATAGATGCACTGTTACAATGGCTTCACATTACCTAGGCTTTTCCAATAAACCTGCTCCCACTTCTTCTCATTTGAGTTTTACACGAGAAAATTTGCTCTCAAAAAGAAGTAGGTTCAGGATCTGAACTGATAGAATATCTTCAATCTAAGTGAATTTCATCAGGTATGGAAATATTATAGTAAAATACTCCACCCTGAGTGACTGCAGGCAGCATGGAACCCCAGTGAGAGCACTGAAAGTAAAACAAAAAGTCTAGGCAGAACATTTCCTCAGCATGGACAGAGTTTTCCCTAGCAGGGTTCAATTCTATTACCAAGGGCGGAAAACATCAATACATCATGTTTTTCTTTAGTTTTGATCTTCTAAGTAGTTTAGGTACCAAATCCTTTCAGAAATAATGTGAGAAATAAACACCTACTAAATAAACACAATATGAGGTGTTTATTTGGCTCATTCCCTTACTTTGTTCCTGTCTATGCTCAAATATCATTCATCCTATTTCAAATTGCAACCCTCATCCCTGGTACTCTCTATTTCAGATCTTTTCACCATAGCATTTGCACCTGGGATTTTATCTAGCTAGCTAGTGACATATATGTGTGTGTATAGCAGGGGCGGATATGGATATGTATGTGTGTGTGTCCATTTTTTTTTCTCCTTGTCCTCACTGTCCTCACTATAATGTACTCATAAGCTACTACAGCAATGCCTGGAGCGTAGTAGACACCAAAATATATGTTATTTTTACCTATATTAAACTCTAATGGGCTGCCATAATTATCATCAAGGAATCCACTTCAGTGTTACCCACATCTCTGCAGTATGTCAGGGATATTACAGAATTTCGTTGACTCTCCTCATTCCCTGTGATATTAAGGGCTTCCACATTTGGAAATGACACTCTGATACATTATATGCTTTTCTCAAAGTTTTAAATTAATTCAATTTAGATTCAGAGAATATTAGTGCTTAACTGCAAAGACATGTTTTTTCTTACTACCCAGAAGCAATTCCTTTTTCAAGATGATAGGTATTACTTATTTATGCTGAATAAATTATTTTCAAATTTTAGCAGGTACTTATAGCTTTATTTTCAGAATACAAGAAAGAAGTGAATTATGATCATTGTTCAATTAGAATGATCAAGCACTACTTTCTTACTATTTTCCAAAATTACCTTTCTTAACTATCCCAAATTATGGCTATAAAATGATTTATATTTGGTGAACAAATATTAAAATTAACAATATTTCATATTATTTTGGATATAGCTACAAATTTCTTTCCTAACAAGAGTTTTATACAACTCTTTCATTCATTCCCTAACCTTCCATTTAACCAAGAAGAGAAATTATTCTATTACTTGCTATTTATCAAAGCTTACTAAAACACTTCTTTCTACTAAGTGTATTTGCTAAATGGGATATGAGAGAATTTGAGACCTTTGGGGAATGGAGAGAAGAGAGAATAAAATGTAAATATTATGACTTTCATTTTAGTTACTTAAATTTGAGAACATGAGATGAAATAGTGATACCTTCTAAGTGTCTGGAAAACAAGACCAGAAGGCAGGTCTGGTCTGGATCAAAGACATAAATTTAGGAGCACCCACATAAGGTTGATAATATGAATTCAACATGGCAAGCAAATTTTAGCAGGAAAACAAGGGCCTCAAATGAAAACTCAGGAATTAGGCAAAATGATTGGGGTAGGAAGATGGGAAACTAGGAGATAGAAGCAGGGTACATATAGGTGAAAAGCATAGGAGTTTCAGGAAAGAATGGGTAGTAGGTAGTATCAAATGCCAAAAAGAGCTCAAAGAAAATGACATTTTAGAAAAGGACTTTTTTTTTATTTTTTTTTAACGTTTATTTATTTTTGAGACAGTGAGAGACAAAGCATGAACGGGGGAGGGTCAGAGAGAGGGAGACACAGAATCCGAAACAGGCTCTAGGCTCTGAGCCGTCAGCACAGAGCTCGACACGGGGCTCGAACTCACGGACCATGAGATCGTGACCTGAGCCGAAGTCGGCCGCTTAACCAACTGAGCCACCCAGGCGTCCCTAGAAAAGGACTTTAGATTTGGACATTAAGATAAGGGTCATAGATACCTTTGCAAAAGGCTATTAGAGTACATGTGCAGAAACTATGTTATCTATGATTTAAGTATTCTCCTTTGTTCTGCATGCTACACTAATGCCATTATTAGACATTGTATGGTCCTTGCTGGATGGCTGGTTTGTGCAAGCACACCCTGAATGCTCCTGTTAATCACTACCTTGAGAATGTACAGATCCTATCTTCCCTCTATATGCCCATTCAGCAGGATATGTAAAGAAACATGTTGTTCAATGTTCAGGGTCACGGGCTCCAGGCCTGGCCAACCCAGAGCATCTCCTTTGTAATGAAGAATGTTTCGATGGCAGGCCTTGATCTCCTTGCAACACTGGCCATGCTAGGAGGGAAAAGGCTACAGACAGTTGCTAGGCTATTTGCTGCACTATAAAAGCTTGCTGATTGTAGATTCCAGCAGCAGATGCTCTGTGGTCTGCTGCCCCTGGACTCTCAGTAAGAAAGTTCCCCCAATAAACATAACTATCCCTCAGTCTGTGTCCAGGTCATTTCTTTGGTCTCACTGGGCCATCACCCACCCTCCTTAAGGCTTAGAGTCGGCCAAAGTGTGGCAATACACACATTGGTTGAGAATAAGTCAGTTCAATACATAAATTACATAATGTGTGCTGTGAAGCTCCTTTAGCATATTAGGATTAAGAAAAATATAATTGGTTAGATTAGAGGCTAACATATTATATCAAATTTTCTATATGGACTTTTGTGATTAAATATAAATTGATATATGAAGTCTATTGTTTTAATTCTTAAAATGAAAATACCATATATTATGTTTAACTTAAGTTAGTAAGGAAAATATCTTTTAAAAAGACTGACAATGATGAATGTAACTACTGTTAAGGATAAATTAATCATCATTTTGGAAAACCATTTGGCATTACTATTGAAGGTAAACCTATGTATTATAACCTATGATGCAGCAATTCCATATACCAAACTGAAATGCATGCATATGTATACAAAAACACACATACAAAAGTATTCACAACAAAAACACAAATGTCTGTCAATATTTCAATGGGTAAGTTAATTTTTATACATTCATATAATGGAATACTATAGGGGAGGGGTTGGCAAAATATGGGCCAAATCCAACTGGAAGCTTATTTTTGCAAAGTCTGACTGGAATACAACCAGACTCATTTATTTATATATTGTCTATGGCTGATTTTGCATTACAATAGTCAAACTGAGTTGTTGTGAAAGGTTGTGTAAAGTGTGCAAAGCCTAAAATACTAACTCTCTGACCCTTTACAGAAGATGTTTGGTGACCCAGGCTATAGAATAAAATGACAAAATGAAGTTACACTCAAAATTGTGAATGATTCTCACAAACATGGGGTTGAGTGAAAGAGACCAGATACAGAAAAGTAGATACTCTATTATTCAATTCATATAAAGTTCAAAAACAGGCAGTACTAAACTACAGTGTTCCAAGTCAAATTAGTAGTTACCTTTGGGGAAGAAGAAGGCAATAGGAACTGGGAAGAACTGGTACTGTTCTATTTCTTGAGTGTTTGTTACACAAGTGAATTCATTGAACTTTATGCTTATGATTTGTGCACTTTTCTGTCTTAATAAATGAGTTCCTAAAATATACATAGAAGGATTATATGCCAAATTATTAGTAGTGGTTACCCCTAGAGTATAGGATGGAAAGAATGAGAGAATATTTTATTTTTAATGTATATACTTCCATATTTTTAAACTTTTTGAACAAGCTTATTACTTTACAAATATGAAAACAAAGTAATAAAATGATATATATTATTAAATATCCTCATCATGACATTGTTCTATATTTTTATGAACAGGATTTAATACATTGTGGGCACTCACATGGTAACAAGGAGGTCAGAAACTAAATGTTTAAATCGCTCAACATCTCGAAGTTTTGTGAACCAGTAATACAAAATACATTTTATACCTGTTACTCTTTATGTTTTACCTAACAGTTTCACAATCTTATGAAACCTACTCACACATTTTTAAAATATGATCTGAATTATTTTTGTCAGATTATAGCTGTTCCCTTATCTTTAGTAATACTGTGCATTTAACATGATGGTCTTAACTGTCCCCTTAAGCTAATTCTCTTCCTTTTCAAACAGATAAAAGACTTCAGGAATTAAAAGTGATGTTAAAAAATGGTCCTAGTATCTACCAATTGTCGCTTAAAGTAAATATTTAAGAAAGGAATATTTCTGCATGATTTAATGATTGCTTATTGTGTAGCAAACTTCTTTTGTCTGGTCTCTAATACAACACTCTACACTGCCTTTTTAAATATGCAACAAAATAATGATGTACAGTTTTGACAAAGAGCCCATCTCCCTATTGGGGTGGCATTACAGGATAATAGCTGCCTAAGCTATATAATTCAAGGAGATATATTTTAATATTAAAATATCTGTTAATCAGTTTTTAAAGTTACAATGTTCAAAACTCAAAACAATATGTAAAACATTCCTTTCTTTACCAAAGGGAATGACTAATCTTCTGTACAGCTATAATAAGTTACAAGAAATAGGTTTATCTCAGAAGACTGGTTATGATTAATATGCAGTTCATAAAGCTCCTGAGCTCTTAGGTCTCTCTCTAACTGAATTTAATAAAGATAGGTCATGCATTTTTCATATTCCTTTTTCACTGATGACAGATCTCTAACAGGATTTATATGCATTTGATATTAATTGTATCAGAGACTGCACCAACTGCAATAATCCTTCATTTCTTTGCCTTTTAAAAGCTATACATAAATTACGAAGTTTCCATTTTTGTTTGACTGTAGCTCTCACCGACTATCAACCATGTTAATGATAGAGAGGTAGAAAAAGATTAAGAAACACCTCACCTAGTTCACTAAAATACCAAATGATACCAAAGGCTATAAACCCAGGTTTGAGAGCTGTTTTAGCTATCCTCACCCTTGTGTCAGAAGAGCTCAAGTATATAACATCAGTAAAAACCTTGCACTCTGAAGTGGAAAGGAAAGGACATGCTTTTAATAACCATCTCACAGAGGGGTGCTGGCAGTAACCCATCGTTCTGATGAAATATTGCTTTTCTAACCATCTACAGAGACAACACAGGAAATGTAAAAATGAGATAGTGCTACCTAGAATGAAAAACCAACTGTGCTGGGGACTCAATCTGAAATAGTCCTTAATTTCAGCTATAAACTCAAAAGAGGCCTCACTTATATCTGGGGAAAAAGAAATGTATCTTACAAGACTATTCATATTATAATTGCAGTTAAGAGAAGTGGACAATTATATTTTAATATTCTATATTCTGCACTATGACACAAATGGTGAAAAATTTCATACTGCAAAAAAGCATAGCAAGGGATTTGTAAACTAATGAAACACTGCTTAATGCTCTATCAAAACACTTGGCTATTAGTGAATAAAATCCAATCAAAACAAAAAGTAGGACACAATTGTAATGATTTTCTTTAGTTGAAACAGACTACATACAAATTCAGCATGTAAATGTCTCTCATTCATATAGAAATTTAAAAAACAGCCCACAAAGAAAGAAGTCTATATGACCAATTAAACCTATAGGATTACCTCATGGTTATATATATGTATGTGTATATATATATATATATACACACACACACACACACAATATACACACACATTTACATACATATGTATAATTTTTGTCATTCAGTAAAGAATGGTTACTTTTTAAATGCAACACACAAGGAAAAAATACATAAATTCAAAAGTCTATTAGCTAAAGAAAGGAAACCAAACACACTCATCCATCTATAAAAGCTATATTAGAGACTTCTTTCTACTTCTAGCCATAAAGGAGTTACTGGTACTAGACTATCTCCCCATCTGTTAACAACTGGAAAACTGGACAAAATATATGAAACAATTTTTCTCAGACATTGAACAACTGGCAGCACAGAGCTGTGATCCCTGAAAAGAGGAAACAAACTAAGTAAGCCTTACAGTAAACCCAGCTTTGTGTATGGAAGTACTTTGCACATTATAGTTCAGGAAGGGGGACAGTTAGGCAGAGTACTTCAATCTCACAGAGTTAAAGAGAGAGAGATGGTGTCAATTATGCTTCAATTAAAAATACAAAGAAAGAAAGGGAGAAAATAAAAGAGAGAAAGAAAGACAGAGAGAGAGAGAGAGAGAGATGGGAGATCACTAGGACTGAGGCAGCTTGGATTTATGGGGCACAGTAGCAGAGAAAATGAATCCCCACAGAAAAACAGTTCCAAACATCCACAGTGAAGCTTCCTTTAGTTTTTGGCTTAATAGCAATCTGACATACATAGGGGAGACTTGATGAGGATGGGCCTAGGACACTGTCAGAGGGGCGCCTGGATGACTCACTTGGATAAGCCTCCAACTCTTGATCTCTGCTGAAGTCATGATCTCACGATTGGTGAGATTGAGCCCCATGTCAGGCTCTGTGATGACAGTGCAGAGCCTGCGTGGGATTCTCTCTCTCCCTCTCTCTTTCTGCCCCTTCCCACCTCTCTCTCTCTCTCTCTCTCTCTCTCTCTCTCTCTCTCTCTCAAAATAAATAAACTGTAAAAATGATTTTCCTTGTGGGGCGCGTGGGTGGCTCAGTCGGTTGAGCGTCCAACTTCAGCTTAGGTCATGATCTCGTGGTTTGTGAGTTCAAGCCCTGCATCGGGCTCTGTGCTGACAGCTCAGAGCCTGGAGCCTGCTTCAGATTCTGTGTCTCCCTCTCTCTCTGACCCTACCCCGTTCAAGCTCTGTCTCTCTGTCTCAAAAATAAATAAATGTTAAAGAAAAAAATAATTTTCCTTGTAATTTTTCTTGATCCAGATTTAGAAATGTGTTGTTTAATTTCTTTTTAAGTTTTATTTTTTTTATTTTAGAGAGAGAGAGAGAGCATGAGTGGAACAGAGGGGCAGAGGGAAAGAGAAAATTTTAAGCAGGTTCCACACTCAGCACGGAGCCCAACACAGGGCTCAATCTCACAACCCTGGAATAATGACCTAAGTCAAAATCAAGAGTTAGAGGCTCAACCGGCTGATTCACCCAGCTGCCTCTGTTGCTTAATTTCTAACTACTTGAAAGTTTTTCAGATACTTTATTGCTATTGCTTTTTAATTAAAATATATTGTTTGGAGATTCTGCTGTATATTTTTTTCTGTTTTTAAAATATATTAAAATTGGGGCACCTGGGTGGCTCAGTCAGTTGAGTGTCCCACTTCAGCTCAGGTCATGATCTCACAGTTCATGGGTTTGAGCCCCACTTAGGGCTCTGTGCTGACAGCTCAGAGCCTGAAGCCTGCTTCAGATTCTGTGTCTCCCTCTCTCTTCCCCTCTGCTGCTTGTGCTCTGTCTCTCTCTGTCTCTCAAAAATAAATAAAATGTTAAAAAAAAATTTTTTAAAGAGGTGCCTTGGTGGCTCAGCTGGTTAAGTGTCCGACTTCAGCTCAGGTCACAATCTCATGGGTCATGAGTTCAATTCCCACATTGGGCTCTGCACTAACAGCTCAGAGCCTGGAGCCTGCTTCATACTCTATGTCTCCCCCTCTCCCTGCCTCTCTCCTGCTCACGCTCTGTCTCTGCCTCTCTCTCTTTCTATCTCTCTCTCTCTCTCTCTCAAAAATAAAAACTAAAAAAAAAAAAAATTTTAAAGTACACTTATCATGACAAGCACTGAATAATGTATAGAATTGTTGAATCACTACATTGCATAACTGAAACTAATATAACACTGTATGGTAGTTATACTGGAATTAAAATTATTATTATTATTATTATTATTATTATTATTATTATTAAAAACTACAGAAGAAATATACAAATTAATTCTTATTCCATAATCAGAATTGGTGATTTCAACATGCTTCTGTCAATAACTGATAAATAAGTAGAGAGAAAATTATTAAGAATATAGAAGATATAGAAGTCTCTAAAAACACTATTAACTGACTTGATCTGACTTGATAGGGCACTTTAACCACAGACTATATCCTTCTTTTTCAATTGCACCTAGAACATTCAATAAAATAGACTATATTTCAGACCATAAAACTAGCCTTAATAAATTTAAAAGTAATGAAAGAAAGCCATAATTACTCTTTCATCAAATTTTCAATTATTGACATGGTAATGAAATAACCTGCCACCTATCAGGAACTACTACAATAACGAAGAAACAGCATAGAAGTCAGAGTTTGCTTCAATATAAGGACTAAGGAACATTGCTCTAAACCTTTGTTGAAATGGTATTGAATGGCAGCCACCAAAAAGATATGCCCCCTTTCTAACCCTGAGAACCTGTGAATGTGACCTCATTTGGAAAAGACGTCCTTATAAATATAATTCAGTTACAGATCTCGAAATGAGATCCCCCTAGATTAGTCAGGTGAGTACTAAATCCACTCAAAAGAGTCCTTATAAAAAATACAGAGGAGAGTCACACTGGTAAAAGGAGAAGACTGTGTGAAGTTGAAAGAAGACATTAGAGTAATTCAGTCACAAGCCAAAGAATGCCTGGAGCTACAAGAAGCTCAAAGAGACAAGAATGGATGCCACCCTAGAGCTTTGGTAGGGAGTATGACCTTACCAGCACCTTGATTTCAGATTTTTTATCTGTAGAACTGTGAAACAATAAGTTTCTATTGTTTTAGGCCACCAAGATTATGGTAATTTAATTATGACAGCCCTAGGAAACTAATACAATCAGATAGGTGAGAGTTTCTCTAAAGTCTATAAATTAAAGATGATTTGCTATATCATAGGATTGGGCCCATTAACACTCTTTTGCGCAGAAAATGAGTTTCAGGTACCTGGAATCATCTGACTATGGGGGGGGGGTGTGCAATTTAACGAGCATGAAACGGCATTTGGTTATTTTAGTGCTCCAAGTGGAATTGAACTAGTCTGGGTAACTGAACCACCTGATTTTAAGGTCCCTGCCAACTCAAAAAGTCTATATTTCCATGATTTTTCATTTATCCTTTCAGTACTTTTAGTAAGTGCCTACTTTGTGTCAGCCAGGCAATGTGAACAGCACTAAGGATGCACATATGAACAATTTACTGTTGTGTTTCTACCCCAACAACTGTCTAACATCACAAGCTTTTCTCTATATCCCCAAAGTACTTAAATATGTATTGTGCACTATACTATTTTTTGATATATAGTCTTATATTACATAAGTTCTTATGAAAACACCATATACAGAGATGCAAACACACATGTACCTATACATGTGTATTTTCTCTCTTAACTACATTTTAAGTTTGGTGTGAATGAGATTCCATTTCTATCATACTACTTTTATAGCGGCTAATCCAGTGTTTAATCCAGCAAATGAAAGTTCAATAAATCTTTTCTGAAATTAGCCATATGCACAAAATGACTCATTCACAAATTTCTTTTTACCTCAAGCCATACTCCCCCAGTTAAGGATGGGATGGGTGTTTTGCTCTGAATTATCTACCTTCTTATATATGTACTTTTCTGACAAAGAAGATAACTTATGGTTATCTGGTTGGTAAAGACTAATGTTTCTGTTCCAAGAACAAAGTTGATTTCAGTAAGATATTAAATGCCTTATGCCATGGATAGGCTGGAGGTAGAGAAAAATAAAATCCTAGGACATCAATTTCAATTATTGTCATGTTCTCAGTCACAAAAATCCATTATTTAGCAAAGCACAGCTTCACGAGTAAGGAGTGTAACAGAAGAATAAAAAAGATGCATTGTGACACAGTGTAAAGACCAGGGACTTTGGTATTGGACCTAGATTTTACTCCTGATTCTATTCCACAAATTCTGTGACTTTCGGCAAGTTATTTTGTCACTCTAACTTTCAGTTACATCATCTCTAAGAGAGCAAGAATTCCATCTACCTTATAGAGTTGTGAGGATTAAATGAGATAAAGATAAATGCCTGGTGTGCATAGTAAGTACTCAAATACTCAAATTCTTTTCTAACTTCCCTAATAAAAATGGAAAATAAAACATACGAGTAAGAGTTGGCAATTTAGTAATAAATATCAAAAGTCTTCAAACATGCATACTTCCTGACCCAGAAAGTCTGCTTCTTATATCTAAAGGAAAAAAAATTAAACGAGTCCTCAAGATTGCATGAAAAATGATGTTCATTTTAGAATTATAATTGTTAAAAATTTAAAACAATCGAAATATCTTTCAATAGTAAAATGGCCAAATAAATTATTTCATATCCACATAATGCATGACATGTTTCCAAAGAGGGGAAAAAGCTTTCACTCTGCTCTCTGGGAAAGAACAGTATTAGTGAGACTTTTAATCCTCCTCTCCAAGCCCTCACATTTTCCTTCCCCTGGAAAAACAGATTTATGTAGTTAATACAATTCCTGGGACTCTGTCACTCATTAAGCCTCCATTCTCCATGTGGCAGGGTTATTATTTTGTTAGAGGTCACTGCTCATGGACTGACCAATACCTCATTTCTTTCTCCTCTTCACTTGGACCTACATGACCTCTGTAACTCTATGCTCTCCATCTCTACTTTATTTTCCGCAGGTAAACATAATAGGATCTTCCTCAAACTCAAATGGTCTGCAGTTTTTTGAAGGATGGAGTATCCACCAAATCTCCAACATAAAGGGATTCTAGGGAGCCATTAAAAATTATACTTATTATAATTATATATATATATATATATATATATATACTTATATACTTATATATAATTGTATATAAATTGGCTTTATATATTTTGACATGGAAAGACCACCATACTATCATGTTAGGTAAAACTGAAAAATACACAGATATACAAATACTAGCACTGTTTTTCTCTGGATAGTGAGATTAAGATGCATTGTTTTTCAGGAGGAGAGGAATATATTTTCTTTGACTTTTCCACAACATGGTTGTATATTTGTATAAAGTTATTATTTTTTTATTTTTAACTTTATACATATATATATATATATATTATTTTTGAGAGAGATAGAGTGCAAGTGGCGGAGGGGCAGAGAGAGAGGGAGACACAGAATCTGAAGCAGGCTCCAACTCATTGACTAGGAGATCATGACCTGAGCTGGGCTGAAGTCAAACGCTTAACTGGCTGAGCCACCCAAGCACTCCCAAAGTTATTACTTTTTAAGTGTGGAAATAAAATACAAAGAAAAGAGTAACATAAGAAAGATCAGTAATAAAATGCATAATAGGGACCAAAATCAAAATAGATAATAAGCTAGGGTGACTTCTTTAAATATTCTCCAATGGTTGTATAAGATTTTAGAAATAGATTTCCAAATATGCTTTCCTCAAACAGAAGATCTAATATTATAGAACTTAAACTCCAATAACCCAAAATAACAGAGATTGTAATATCCCAAAATCCTATTGCTCCTGAAACTATCATTCTATGGCAAAATCATGATATAGCAAAATTTAGTCCTCATAACAGGTAGTGTGCCCTGTAATAAAAGCCTTATAAAAAGATTCTACTGTAGTTTCATTATGTTTATTCATTGACAGTATACTTTTTTCAAAACATCTAAACTCATGGCTAATAACTAATACCTCCTTAGAGCCTGTTTCAAAGTAATTTTCATTTCAAAATTTAATGGAATTGAAATAAAAACATTACCAGCCCTACACAAAGAAGCCTATTTTAAAATATCTAAAATTTAAATAAATTAACATTGAAATGAACAAACCAACTCTTAAGTCTCCAAAGTTACAATAAATTTACATAGTATTGAAATTATGCTCTTATAGCAACTCAAGTGTTAAATGTTAAAGTAGCTGCAGCATACATAATTTCATATATATCACAGCATTCAAATTAACTAAAATATTCAATCTAATCTGATAGAAAAAGTATCTCTAACCCTTTATGTGTTACACAAGTAGTCTCGATTTATAAGTGGGTTGTATTCTAAAGTCTTTTCGTAAATCAGTTGGCAAAAACACTGGGACATATTTAATAAGAAAAAAAGTTTAAATAAAATGCTTAAGTGCCAAGGCTATCCTCGAAAATACAGTTAACACATAAAATAATGTACTATTGTAATAATAAAAATTCTAAGCCCTGTACTCCTCTGCAACTACTGGCAGGGAGGGAAGGGGTCAAGAGGAAGCTCTAAAAACTGAGTTGTTCACTGAAGAAGAATGGAGCACTGCCCCGGTTTTCATAGCAGTAGGAGCCCAAAAGCAAGTGAGGAGAGTTGCAACATTAAGGGGTCCTAGCCCATGCTCAGGAGGATAAATGTATTACCTGTAAAATGAGCAATCCAGGACTGCTTAGAAGAAAGAATCAAAACAATACAGAAAAGTAACTGTCCAAAACCACTTGGGGATTAATAAATATCATGAACCAAAGCATCCCTTCACTTTTGAACTTAAAAATAAAGCATGATAGGCCTGCATTTAATTTAAAAGTATATTCCCGTACCAAAAATTCCTAGAAGAATAAGAAGCCATTTTCCATTTGTTGCATATTGTTACATCTATATTTATCCCTGTTGCCCAAAAGTGACTGGGAAAAAGCTTCTGGATACTGATTGCATCATGGCACATAGGAAGTGCATTTGGGTAGGAAGCAACACAGCACAATAATTAAGAGATCAGAGTTTAGAATCAGGCACAACTAACCTTGGACAAGTTATTTAACTTCTCTGAATTTCAGCTTTCTCTTAAATTGAAAATAAAAATAATGACTACCCCATAGGATTATGGTGCAGATTAAACGAGGCCATCCGTGAAAAACATCTGGCACACAATGAAAGTGGTCACTAAATGTTATTGGAAAATTACCCAGCAGAGGTGCTGGGACAGGGGTGGACCTTTATGTAACAAAACTGGCCTAATTACTCTCCCAGTTGATAAGTAAACTGCCAGCTTTCTAAGAACTGTATTCCTGAATTCTAATAATAGGTTTTTTTTTCCTCCCCATGAAATAGCACCAGAGTTCAAGTGTCTTTTATCCCATTTCTATACTTAACTGCTTCCCTCTCCACACAAACTGATGACTTCGTTGCCTCATCAAGAATAGGAAACATCTTTTAAAAACAGTGTTTTATTTGTGACTAGTTACTTTTTTGGAAATCAATCACAGAAATAGCCATATGAGGCAATAAGGGAAACATGCAAAATGCATTCCAAATTTTACCAAATATTTCTGGAAATTTCTCTCTTTCACTTGATGCAGTTCTTCTGTAGTTACACTCATGACAATTTTAATTACATTAACTGTCCAATAAGTCATGATATATATTTTTCTCATGAGCTTTTCTTAAAAACTAAACTCAAGCCCTTCATCCAGTATAAACAGTGATCTATGAATGTGGGCTGTATACATAAAGGATATATCTTTATGTATAACAGTGAAAAGGGGAAAAAAAGGCTAATAATTCCTAATGGAAACTTTCTGAAAATATATTATGTCTAGACTGCACTGAAGAGTACATTGAATCTCCCCTTAATGACTCCTCATCAAGATCAATTTCTATTCTGTGCAATAATACAGCAATCCCCCCCCCAAACCACTGAAGATCATTGGGCTGTTTTTCTCTCTATGAAATAACCAAAGACGACTGTATTTTTATATTTCTTCCTTCCGCTGTTAGCTGTCATATCTCACTGTCAATAGCACCTTTCTTTTTTCTTTTCAAAACATTAAGATTAACTAGGTGAGAGCCTGAGCTGACACCAACAATTCTCTAAGACACACAACAAAAGTCTTTTTTCCCCTTAATTTGCAGAAATGTGGACAATACTACAAATAGTTGAGATCAGTCAGAATATTGAGTTCCTGATAAGAGGGCCTCTGCTGAATACAAAACTGCCATAATTCTTTTCCATAAAATGGGATGATAAAGCCCATGTGATGGAAACTTTTAAAATCAGAAATGATGTTATCACAGAAAACTACACAAAGCAGTAATCAAAGGTGATTTTCTATCAATCGCCATGGAGATGCCATCTATCAGGGATTCATCTATAGCTCAAAACTTATGTTTTGAACATGTTAGGACATGTGATACTACAACAATATGTCCAGATTTTCTGGAATTCTCCCCTTTTCTTTGTTTTATTGCTTTCCTGGTTCCTGTCCTATCAATACCCCAACCCACCAACCAAAATAAAGAAAATTAAACACTACAAATAAAAGCTGATATAATATCATATGGGTCTATAATAACTATCTGTAACCAGAAATCAACAGAGAGTATTATCTAGTTGACTATATTTGCAAGACAACATGGAATATAAGCAACTGTACTTGTGGCAAGCTTTCAAGCTCAGCTGGGTGAGGGAGGAAGGACAGGTTTCTTTGATACATTCATAAAGCTCAAGATGGGAATTTAGCCAACAATGCAAGTCGATGGGCAGGCATTTAAACCAAGGCATTAGAAGCACCCCTAATAAAGACCACCTTAATCTCCCTATCCAACAAACATCAGATGAGTTTGAAGTACTAAAAGAAATGCCATCCAGTTTCCTTTTCCTACCAAAAGTGGTATTCATACAAACCATGCTGTGCAGAAAAGCATTAACATAACAGGTCTAAGATGAAGAGTTTCTAGCAAGGTTGACACTTAGCTGGTGTCTGGGAAATTGGTTTGGAAAAGTGTTCCCACTGCTCCCTAACTGATAAGAATGGATTACTATGCCTGCTTATACAAATAATGCAGATTATATCGAATACTTGCTTTATATTGGGGCATCTGGAATTTTGCTACATGCTGCACAGAATGCCTATATGACCAGCCTCCAGTAAAATCCTTGGGTACTGACTCCTTCCCTGAGCAAGAACATTACAGATATATTGGTGCATTTTCACTGCTGAGGAAAGAGAGCACTGTTTGTGACCCCTCATGGGAGAGAGACAGCATAAAGTCTGCCCATGGATTCCTCCAGAATCCACCTGTACTTTTCTCCTTATGATCTGATTGTATATCCTACTATGTCACTATAATAAATCTTAGCTGTTAGTAGAATTATATTCTGAGTCCTGTGAGTCCTTTTAGCAAATTTCCAAATGTGGGAGTAGTCTTAGGAATCCCTGACTATACATGTGATCTGTACATGTATACACTATACATGTGATTACTGTAAACACTATACATGTGATTGTTGGAGACAGAATTTGAAAATGAGTAATACTTGAGTTCTACTCTCAAACTGCTTGTCATCTAGTGGGAAACTTGGCAACAGACCATAAACACTGATCATTCATTTAAAATTTTAATGAGCATCTATTGTATTTCTGGTAATGTTAGGTAACAGGCATAACAGGAACAAAAAACTTAAACAGTCTTTGTATAAGGGGCTTACAGTACTAATAGAACTAGTACACAGTAACAAAAGTTCCTCTTAGAATTGACATTGCCTGAAATATCAGAAATATAAACATGTTAACTATACTGTTATGGACATTGCAATTTTCTCTGACCTATAGTTTGATTTGTGCAATTTGCAAGGTTCCTTGGCTAATACTAAATGTATTAATCCCCCCACCTCAAATATCTTGAAAGAGCAGGGCGATGGACCCTAAGTCTTGCCAGACCCTTTAAATACTTGTTACAGCAGCCTTCATAGAACTTAGCAGCTATAAGCTAAGTATCAAACACTGTGCAAGATTTGCTTGGATTAGAGATATAAACACCATCTCAACGTTCAAGGATCTCACAGTCTCCTGAAAGAGACAGAGCAGTAAACAAATCATTAGAATTTCAGGTTAGATATGTGAGAAGTTTGCACGAAGTGAATCTCTACCATTAGACATTATTATTGTTAGAAAACAAATGTGTGAAAGGAGCTAATAATTATAACACCTGAGTGGCAGAGTCTTAAAATTAACTATAAGATTATTAGACTACCTATATTTTAAGATAGTTACACATTTTCCTTCAAGTTCTAAAATTAGAAAACATTTTTTATCATGATATAATTTTATCCAATACAAAAGCTAGTATAAAATATCACTTACGAGTGATGTATACCATCCTACTCAACAATGGTATTAGTGAATAAATTACATTAAGTCCTGTGTAGGTACTCATAAACATAATTTTGCATTCCTCTCATTAGAAAAAGTTTCCAATGTCCAAAGGTATTTTTAGTTCTATTTGGCATTATGTTGAAAAGGAACCTAATTTTTTAACCAATTTCCTTTAAACCAATGGAAAACAATTTTTATAAAGGGGAAATAAATCTTGAAATTACTTTTAATCACTTCGTTAAATTTAAACCCCTCTTTATCTTAAAAAAACACCAACCTTCTTTTCTTTACACATGATATTACAATTTCCTATCTTTGAAGACTTCAAAAATATATTAGTTCAAAATCCATTTCTTGGTTCCCACTAGGATTTAAATTACCTGAAACTAATAGCCTCACAGCAAGAGTTCTATTCCATGGCTTGTAAATTGAATTCACCAGTGTGACATCTATGTTTTATATATGTAAATTCCGTAGGTTTACTGTAAATTCATGACATCAACAACATTGTTGTCTAAAAGATTGGTACTGCTACTGAAACAAATACACAAAATGAGACCAAAAGAAAGTAGCCATAATTTTTCCTGCTTGCTTATTACAGTAATCATAGAAAAAATGGAGGTAGACTAGAACACAAAAACTAAGGTAATAGCTGAAAGCAGCATAAACTATAAGAGAAAGACACATTTACATATAAATCAGAGGAAGCAATAAGGTTTATATCATGGTACATAATATAAAATTATTTTATTACAGAAGCTACTGCTTGCATACTGGCTATAATTATTACATTTTCTAAAATTTGACACAGGCTATAGTAAAAGAAAATTCTCTAGCAGTAACATATACAATACTGACCAGGGTTATAACTTTTATATTACACAATCATGTAAAGTTTCACTGATGAAAAGACTTTTAGTATCTTTCTGTGGAAAACAGCCTGTGGGTACAATCATATTTTGTATTAACCTCCTTGATTTCTTCGAATGCAAACAGGTTTCCTCAACTTTGTGAAAGTGTCAATTGACATTGCTCACCTCCCTGCTCCCTCTATTCCTCAAGGACATCCTCCTCTGCTCTTCTGTTTGGCTAATAGCTCCACTTCATCCTTCTGCTCTTTAAACATGAGCACTCCTCTGTATACAGCTTCTGTCCCTCTTCTCTTTTCTATCCACTCTCTCCCTCTCAAGAGCTCCCTAGTTTCTAAGGTTTGGATTATGGCCCCCATATGAGGATTCACAAAACAATTCTTGCTCTCCCCTTTTACCTAATTTTGACTCAGGTTCTCCAACAGTTTATCAGATATTTCCACTTAGACTGTACTACTTCTACACACCACATTCATTTTTGTGTATGTCTAAAACCAAACCCATTTCATCCCCCCCAGTAATAACAACAATTACAGTGGTTAGCATGTAATTGTCACAACATACCTTGGAAGTAGATGCTATTTTTGTCATCACCACTTTACAGATGAGAAAACCAAGATTATATAATCTGCCAGGATTCAAACCCAGGCAGACTGACTCCAGAGGTTGTCTTCTTAACCACTGCTGTTCATCTATTGGAGATTTTCTGACAATGATTAGGCAACCTTACAGAAATTGTTATTCTCCAAATTGCAGTCAAGGTCCAGCCAACATTTCCAAGGTCTCCATTCTGCATTGATTTCCTCCACAATGAACCAACATCTACACAGTTCAAACAGACTCGCTAAATCCTGTTTTATCATCCGGGCCCTGAAGCCACTCACTGCTCTCTAAACTCATGAACCATATGCCATCACATCTTCCTCTCCCTAATTAAGCAAGTCCTATACATAGTGCAGGGATATTAGGAAGGAGAGACGTTTAAGTTGTTTGGCCATGTGACCACTGCCACATTGAGTTTTTCTAACTGCACACGTTTTTTAAACCCTGATAGCTCATCATAGGAGTTCGATTTCACTCATTTAATTGTGGATGCCTATACTTACACTACTGTTTTTACATATATTTGAAAAATGTTTTAGTGTACACAGGAACCTCCTCCTAAGGTACCAAAGTTAAAAGGACTGAATTATATTTCAATCAACAAAGCTGATTCCATCTATCTATATCCACAAGAAATAAAAGGCTGGAATATGCTTTTTGATTCAAACTAACAGACAATGAACAAATAAATAAGGTGTTAATATGGATCTTAATATTTTAATAAAAACAAATGGCTTATTTGTTAAAATGATATACACACTCACGTTGTTCCAGTATTATTTTTAGCGGCATGAGAGAATTCTATGATTATGTAATCTGGCTATATTGGTATTCACTAAGAAAACTGATGCACCTGTGTGGAATATTAAAATCTCAAGTAGCTGGAAAGCAGGCCAATACAGCAAAATACCTTATGACCCAGAATCAGGGAAGAATGAGACACCCTAGGAAAAGGTATTCCAGGGAAATGAAAGTTGCCACTCCAACACATCTATTTTATGTTTTTTGGTTGAAATATGTCTCTGTCTATAATGATTATTACATTTCCCAGTGACCTGAACATGTTATAATATGCTATAGATAAAAATGGGATATTCAGATGCAGATGGATGGTACCTAAGGCCAAATGATTGACCAGTCTGTGCTGCAAGTTCTACATTCACACTATATTCTTAGGAGTTATTAAAGTCCCAGATTTTTTTTTGTAAAGACATAAAACACACAGAACAAAGGAGTGATACACACAGAACAAAGGAGTGATTCCCACAGGGGTAAAGGAGGGAACTTTTTTCCAGTTCCAGGAGGCCATCCTTACAATCAAGAGTGGGATAAGAGGGATTAGACTTCTCAAACTGTTGGCATCCCTCATCCATATTTGAGAATTACCACAAGAAAAAAAGGCTTGTGGCCTTGCCCCTTTGCTCCTTGACCTGCTGATAAACAGAGTTCTTCTATATGTGTCCTTATTACATTTCTTGCCACCCAGCTACCTCAATCACTACTTATAAAGTCCACTGGAGAATTGTTACTATCTCTAGTTTGCCTCTGTCATTGAGGGTTTGAATAGCATCAGTATCAAAGACTTGCATATGTTACTGATCATCTCCCTTCTTAGTTATTCTTTTTAACTTCTGTGAAGAAAGCTAGACTTTTCAAATCCATTACCAGCCAGAACATGCCTTTTTCTCTTGTCATCAAACCAATGACTTAATGTGTAAAATTTGATCCTCAAGTCTTCTTTGGCTATGGCTCTGACTGGCAAGCTCTTGTACTCATCTCCTCCCTCTCCTTTCCTGCCCCCTTCCCCCGCCTCTGTCCCCTCCAACTTTACCTCTATCTATCTCTCTATCTCTCTATCTCTCCATCTCTCCATCTCTCCTCCCTCCCATTTGAGTCATAACTCGGATTTTTAGGGCATTTCTCACCACTACAGTAGACCCCTACCCACCCTTCACTTGTCGAGTGCTGTCTATTCTGGTTGTTTTGGTTCACTACTAAAGATTTCACTGTTGGGGCGCCAGGGTGGCTCAGTCGGTTAAGCCTCCAACTTCAGCTCAGGTCACGATCTCGCGGTCCGTGAGTTCGAGCCCCGCGTTGGGCTCTGGGCTGATGGCTCAGAGCCTGGAGCTTGCTTCCGATTCTGTGTCTCCCTCTCTCTCTGCCCCTCCCGCGTTCATGCTCTGTCTCTCTCTGTCTCAAAAAATAAATAAACGTTAAAAAAAAATTAAAAAAAAAAAAGATTTCACTGTGGTCTGATTTTATGCATTGGATACTTAATAGTAAATAAGCCTCTGCAAAGAAACAAAATACTTCATGAGAGGTTGATACAAATGCAATCATATAAAATAAAATGATGAATTACACACTAGAAAATGTGATTCCTACTTCCCATACAGTGAAGAAACTGAGATTTACAAAACAAATATATTTATCAATGGTCTATTCTAACATTAGCCTAACTAGACTTTAAGCTCCAGGGGACTTTTCCCTGTTGTTTTTTTCTCTCACCACCTAACAAATTACCTGGCACATTCAATAAGTGCTCAAAAATATTTTTAAATGAATAAATAATACAAGTAATATTGAGGATGAAGAGTGGGGGTTATATAGCATTAAATAGCACTATAAAAGTCATAATACAGATTTTACACCTTTGAATTTGGGCAACTCTTGTATATTTAAAAACACTGTAGGATCATTTTTATACCTGTATTTTAAATAGAATTAATTTTATTTCTTAAAATTAAAGTCTATAAGTGAAGATGCTTAACTTCAAAGTTCAAACCAAACAACTGTTAACTGTTTAATTTATTTTGTTGTTTTTCATAAGTAACTGAAAGATTTTAATATTTTCTACCGATAAGCTATGGCAGTGAACTGAATTTAAAGAATCCATCAGCCCATACTAGTATTTAAAACAATTAAAAAGGAAAGGGAAAATAATGGAAACTTCTACTTTAAAGATGAAAAAAAAAAGAGTGCCAGATGAAAAATGTAGAAGGAATCATGAAATTACAAATCAACATTTTATAAAACCCCAGTAATAATTTGATTCAGGCAAGAATCATCAAGTGATATTAAAACCACATGAAATCTTGCTGAGGAACAGGTTATTTACATGATCTCAAAGTATACCTCCATATATCACTTATTAACCTCAAAGACAAAAATGAAAGATACTATCTCAACAGAGTAATCACACTTAACATCACCAATAATGGGGTAAGCTGATATCCACATGCCTCAAACATGATGTGACACATTGAGGACAAGCATCACTTACATAGCATCCTTGACAAAAATGTTTACCCTGAATCTAATCATGGGGAAACAATCAGACAAATAGAAATTGAGAAAAATTCTGTAAAGCAACTGGTTTTGTCTCATCAAAATGTGAATACAATAAATTATTTATAAGTCTAGGGATGGTTATAGATTAAAGACTAGGAAGATATAACAAATAAATCTAACACATGATCTTTGACTGGATCTTAGAGGAAAAAAGCAAGGCATAAAGGACATTATAGTGTGCTTACATAGGACAAGGTTTCTTGGTTTCTCTCTCTCTCTCTCTCTCTCTCTCTCTTTTTCTTTGCACATTTGTTTCTTAGATCTGGAATTTCTCAAAATAAAGAATTCTAGTAAATAATAAAACTTGGTAGTGAGTTCCTTATACATCCAACAATAAAAAGGACAAAATGGGTAACTACAAAATAATTGATCAATTATTTTAATAAAGGTGTTATCTGACAAAATTCCAATCTTGCTTCAATTCAGTTCAAATGGTTATTATATACAAAAAAATCTTATAAAATATTTGGCATGATTAAAATCATCAACTTCTTAAAATGTAATAGCTATGTAATGTAATAATTTAAGTTATGCACTTGTATACTCACACAAAATCTGATGTGACATTTCTAATTGGGCTACATTAAATACAAAAGCATGAAAATGTTTTAGCTGCCTAGTCATCTGATACAAGTAATTTTTCCAAATGAAGATCTTGCTTCATTTGCAACAATTATTCAACAGCACCCCCAAAAGTAATGAAAATAGAGGTTTGCCAAATTTCATGAGACTTATTGATATATTTTTCTGCTACTTTGTACTCATTCAGAAACCTACAGATTTTCTCCAAATGATTCATAACTCATAAATAACAAAAATGCATCATTGTAAAGAGTTACCTACTTGAAACAACTGAGATTTACTGTTGTTTCATATCTTGATAGCGATTTGTACATTATGCTCATCCAATAATGGAAAATATCATGGACATTTTTCATTAGATTTTTTAAGCTATCCAGGAAAACATGTAAACTGGCCTATAGCTGCTCACATATTCAAATATTACTAAAGATAAAATCATGCCATAAATACTCAAGGCATCAAACGCTTCTAGATATTTAGTTTACAGTAATCAGACAGTAATTAAATGAAGTGAGGGTGCCAAGAAAAATTAAAATACTACGTTGCTATCAGAGGTGCCTGGGTAGCTCAGTTGGTTAAGCGTTCGACTTCAGATCAGGTCATGATCCCATGGTTCGTGAGTTCAAGCCCCATGTCAGGCTCTGTGGTGACAGCTCAGAGCCTGGAGCCTGCTTCAGATTCTGTGTCTCCCTCTCTCTCTCTGCCCCTCCCTCTCCCCTACTCTCTGTCTCTGTCTCTTTCTCAAAAATAAACATTAAAAAATATTTTAAAAAGGATAAAAGATTTTATAAAAATAAATAAAAATAAATAAATAAAATACTACTTTGCTATCAGAAGCTTTATCCACCAAAAATTACCTCTCTCAGTTTGCCTCATCATAAAACAGGGATGGATGCATTTCTAAAAAGAAAATATACTTACAGAGAGTAATATAAACCATGTTAAAAGTATATCTACAAAGCAGAGAAACAACTGGATATCATTACCAAATTACTAACAGTGGTTTATGTTAGGGTTACAGTGGGGTGTAGTGTATTTTTTTTTCCTAAGTTTCTCTCCTTAACTCCATTATCCAATTTTCTGAAACATATTGTATTACTTTTAGAATGAGAAAACAAATTTGAAAAGCATTTGCTTTTAATCATATATTTAGCTGAAAACATATAATTAAATGAAACATGGCCTTTTGTATTTGAACACTCAGCACTCCAACAACAGCAACAACAAAAAAAACAGATTCCTAACTACTACCAAAAATCTCAAAATACTACTCCAGAAATTTTCCCACTTATGAATTCATGTGGCCTTAGTTTGGAAGTATGTAGTTATTTAATCCCTGTTTTTTAGAGTATATACAATATTCACCTAGAGAAAATAGTTCAAGTGAAATGAGAAAAGGATACCATGGCTATACAGTAAAATATAGGCATTTTAGTAGGTAGAGGATTAGGGATAATCCGCATGGTTGCTTATGCCTTTTCATAAAGAAGATGACTTTAACTGTAGTCTGTGGTTTATGGGATTGCATAGAAGACCTGAGTTTTTATAACATTTATGACTGTAACTGGCTTCTAAACAGATACTGTGGAATGAAGTAATGAATGCATGCATGCATGTGTCACTGTAAGCTGGTAGTAGTTGTGGTTCAGTACTTTCTTCCAAAAATGTATATTAGAACTATCATGAGACTCATTTCTCTATTACTTTAACAATTTTTACGTGTAATGTTTTACAGTTTACAAAGTGCTTTGTAGTTCTATTAGGATGGCAGGATAGGTATAGTTAGAGAGACTTGGGCTCAAGAAAGGATGAGTGTTTCCCCCTCAAATCACTCAGCCATTAAGAGATAGAACCATGAGCCAAATTCTAGGCCTTCTAATTCCAAACACTATAATTTCTACTACATTACAATTTATGCTTTATGCATCCATTTTAATGTGGTGGCTTTACCATATGTATGATTCATTTTGTACAGCAAGCTATGAGCAAAAATAATTGGAGAAAAACTCCAGATGAGACATCCAGAATGTTTGTAGTTGGTGTGATGAAGAACTATTTTGGGAGTTTCATAGATAATGGGAAATGATAGGGGGATCTCAGTATGTTTTAGTCACATCTATATAGAAAAATCACAATCACTATCAACAGCAGCATCACCGCTATAAGGAACTGCACGTATGCATGCACACAGGTGGATGCGCGCACGCGCACACACACACACACACTAAAATGAATGATAAAATTTAGATTGGGTATGTTATCAAGTAGCACTTACAGTTCTGAGGCCCCAAACTGTATAGCGCAAAACCAATTAAAAAGAAGGCAGCACTCTATGACAAAGCTAAAAAGCACATGGGAGAAGAGAAAACTGAGGGGCCACTTTAATCAGCAGGTACCTATAAGAGATTGTATGAGTAATGATAAACAATTGTCCTTCGTGGAAGTAGGGAACACAGGGAGGGGAAAGGAAGCTCAATTGCAATAGGAGAAATTTAGTTTGTTTTTGAAAAACTAGGAATTTAAGATGCTGGACTATATTTTCAATGGAAGAGGACTTCTGTTCTTGAAAGCATTATGAAAGCAGTACTCTGATGTCAGTTCAGTGTCAGCAGAATTGTAACTATATAGAGTTTGAACAAAAGAATGTTTAATTATTTTACTGCTGTTATAGCCTAATGTATTTCAAAATGTCTAAGGTGTATGAAGACATAGTCCTTGTCCCTTGAGAGCTTATAAGCATTTTAATTACACTCTATTAATTAAACAAAATTACTGTTTAATTGAAATTAATTATAAAAGGCAGAGTACATAAGAAAGGTGAACACTGATGACATAAAACCTAAAGAGTCACAATGTTTAATCTATTTTAGACACAGTGAAAATGGCTTAAAAAATTAAAGGCTATTGCTAAAAATGGGATTATTTCTAATGTGTTTACATTGGTTCATAAATGAGCTATATTTCTTTCCTCATATTTCAGTTGTTCAGTGTGTTCTCTTTATCTGAGTTGATCTTAACAGCTTGCAAAAAGAACACAAAGAACGCGTCTGCCCAGTCAGTCATTTTTGGTCCGTAGAGCAACATTTAGATAGAAGTATTTAATTCTCTGTGATCGAGTGGCTTTCCCACAGGCAGGGCTCTCTGTATGTTTTTGGTTTGTCTATAAGCATTCTCCTGCTGGGAGAAAATAATCATCTATTAGTAACAGGTGAAGAGCTAAAGAATAACAATGTTAGAGAAGGCTAGCACCCATGGTGATGCTCATTATCCACAACTACCTGGAATCCACCAAATTCTTACTTAAGTTTTGTTAAGTAACCAAGCTCTGAAGTCAGTCTGACTGGGTCTCCCACTTATTTACTGTGCAACCCCAATGTACTTGCTTTTCTAAGACTCACTCTCCTCATCTATAAAACAGGGGTGATAGTTATTATGAGAATTCATTTTCACATAGAACATCTTAGCACAGTTCCTGACAGCTGGTGTCTCTAAGGGTTAGCTATTGTTAAGTGTTAAATACAACAGGATGAATAGTATATATTGCATTAGTTTGCAAGGGCTGCCAAAACAAAACAAAACAAAACAAAACAAAACAAAACAAAACCCCACAGAGTAGGTGGTTTCAACAACCAAAATTTATTTCCTCACAGTCCAAGATCAAGGTATATCAGCAGATTTGGTTTCCTCTGTGACCTCTTTCCTTTGCTTGCAAATGGCCACATTCTCTCAGTGTCTTTACATGGTCTTTCCTCTGTACACACCTCTGGTGCATCTTTGTCCTCATGCCCTCTTATAAGGATGCCATTTACATTGGATTAAGGCACACCTTAATGGCATTATTTTAACATAATAACCTCTTTAAAGGCCCTATCTCCAAACAGAGTCACACTCCAAGGTACCAGAGGTTAGAACTTCAACATACAAATTTTGGGGGACACAATTCAGCCGATAACATATACCTTCTCTGTTATTGTGTGGAAAACAAAAGCATTCCACATAGTAAGAAAAAGTCACAGTTCTCTTGTAACATCTCAGCTTTCAAACACAGAGAGAACCTATATGAGCTCATTTAACCTTGAGAGGACAGGCAGACAAATGAATACATACACACACACACACACACACACACACACACACACACACACACTATATCTCTAGTATGGAGTCGCCAATCAATTTGTAAAACAGCTCTCTGAATGAAAAACCAGTCTGCCAAAAAAGCATCGTCATCAATGAAAATAAATGATTTACCCAAAGTGCACAAAGTAGTTACTATACTCCAAGCACAAGAATTACATTGCACAAGCAATTATTTTCTCCTTAGATCACAAGTTCATTGAAGAAAAGAACCACGATAGGTCAGTTAAAATTTACAAACATATCAGCATATAAGCATATAAACTGGATACTAATTCAAGTTATGAATATCTGTTGGTAACTAATAGGAAATACATTGGCTACTATATAATCCTCAAAAAAAAAAAAAAACTCCATAGGAAAAAGCAAGATTCCAGGAATTTGAGGATTTTCTTCCTGAAAACTGATGTACAATCCTACAAAAATGCATAGAATACAAGCCCAAATGAGAAAATGAGTGAAAAGGCTTTAAAAACTCCAAAGCACTTTATACCTAAGGTGGCATTTTTTAAGATGATCCTCTTCTACCCTCATCCCATTCAAAAGACCTAATTTTGGTTGAACCGTTCTTTCCTAACAGATAAACAGATAAAAGAAACTTGATTAACTAAAATGGGAAATGGAAAAAACATGTGAGAAAACATACACAGTAAGTTAAGTCTTTAATACTGATCATAAACTTACTGCTTCCACTTTTTACCCTGACAAGGTTACCTGGATTAAGAAAGCATCACCTCATAAAAAATACCCTATGTTATGCCACTGTAAATATTATAATGTTAACAGCAAATTTTATACATACCCTTAAAGGATATATGATATAGAGACTATATTACTTAATTACAAAAACAAAGGGGTGCCTGCATGGCTCAGTCGGTTGGGCGTCCGACTTCAGCTCAGGTCACAATCTCACGGTCCGTGAGTTCAAGCCCGCGTCAGGCTCTGGGCTGATGGCTCGGAGCCTGGAGCCTGCTTCCGATTCTGTGTCTCCCTCTCTCTCTGCCCCTCCCCCGTTCATGCTCTGTCTCTCTCTGTCTCAAAAATAAATAAACAGTAAAAAAAATAACAAAAACAAAAAAAACACTAACTATATAATTATCTCAATATTATGTGGCTAATCAAAATTTTTGCCATAGTTCAAAAGTAAAAAAAAAAAAAGGCTGGTTTAATCGAGATATAACTGACATATAATATTTTATCATAATGATTTGATATTTGTATACACTTGGAAATGATAACCACAGTAAGTCTAGTTACCATCTGTCACCACACAAAGCTACATATTGCTTTTTCTTGCAATGAGAACTTTTAATATTCTCTCTTACCAACATTCAAATATGTACAATATTACTGACTACAGTCACCATATTGTATATGGCATCCCAATGGCTTATTTATTTTTAACCCAGGAGTTTGTACCTGTTGACCCCTTAACCCATTTTGCCCACATCCCAAACCTCTTCCCACAGGCAACTACCATTCTGCTCTCTATGATTTTTCTTCAATTGTTTTGCTTTTTAGACTATATATAACTGAGATCATACAGTATTTTTCTTTCTCTGTCTGACTTATTTATTTCACTTACCATAACACCCTCAAGGTCCATCCAGGTTGTCACAAATGACAATATCTTTCTTTATGGCTGAATAATATCCCATTGTGTATGTGTATGTATGTATATTGATTTATATGTATGTGTATATATGTATGTATATTGATTTATGTATATTTCATATATTGATATATGTATCACATATATTTTATATATTGATACATATGTCAATATGTATATTGATTTATATACATACATACATACATATATACAATATATACACATACATACACATCTTCTTTATCCACTTATCCATCAATGGACACTTGGGTTGTTTCCATATCTTGGCTATTGTAAATAATGTTGTGGGCACCTGGGTGGCTCAGTTGGTTAAGGGTCCAACTTCAGCTCAGGTCGTGATCTCATGGTTTGTGGGTTCCAGCCCTGCTTAGCGCTTTGTGCTGACAGCTCAGAGCCTGGGGCCTGCTTTGGATTCTGTGTCTCATTCTCTCTCTGCCCCTCCCCCACTTGTGCTCTGTCTCTGTCTCCCAAAAATAAATAAGTGTAAAAAGAAATTATAAATGATGTTGCAAATAACATAGATATGCACATATCTTTTCAAAATAGTGTTTTAATTTTCTTTGGATAAATACCCAGAAGTGGATTACTGAATCATATGGTAGTTCTATTTCTATTTTTTTTAGAAATGTCCATAATGTTTTCCATAGTGGCTGCACCAATTTAAGTTCCCACCACGCACAACAGTTCCCCTTTATCTACATTTCCACCAACATTTGTTATTTCTTGTCTTTTTGACATTCCAACAGGTGTGAGGTGATAACTCATTGTACTTTTGATTTGCATTTCTCTGATGATTAGTGATCTTGAGCACCCTTTCACATGCGTGTTTACTATTTGTATGTCTTCTTTGGAAAATAACCTATTCAGATACTAGTCCCCTTTTTTAATAGTATTGTTTTTTTTGTTATTAAGATGAATAAGTTCTTTATATACTTTGGATATTAATGCTTATCAGATATGATTTGCGAATATTTTCTCCCGTTTTCTGTAGGTTGACTTTTCATTTTGTTGATGGCTTCTTTTGCTGTACAGAAGCTTTTTATTTTGATGTCGTCCCATTTATTTCGCTTTTCTTGCCTCTGCTTTTAGATCAGATCCAAAAAATCTTCAGCAAGACCAAGGTCAAGAAACTTACCAAATCTGCTTTCTTCTTGGAGTTTTATGGTTTCAGGTCTTATATTTTAGTCTTTGAATCATTTTGAACTAATTTTTGTGTATGGTATAAGACAGTAGTCTGATTTCTTTCCTTTGCACGTGGCTGTCCAGTTTTCCCAACACCATTTATTAAATTGGTTATTATTGCCATTTGCCAATTGTATATTTTCACCTTTGTCACAAATTAATTGACCATAGACACATGGGTTTATTTCTGAAAACTCTATTCTGTTCCATTGATCTATGTATCTATTGTTATGCCACTACCATACTGCTTTCATTACTATAGCTTTACAATAAGTTTGAAACTGGGGACTATGATATTTCCAGCATTGTTCTTTCTCAAGATTGCTTTGGCCATTTGGCCTTTTGTGGTTCCATACAAATTTTAGGGTTGTCTGTTATATTTATGTGAAAAATACCCTTCAGATTTTGATAGGGATTACACTGAATCTTTAGGTTCTTTTGAGTAACATGGACATTTTAACAATAATTCTTTCAATCCATGAGCATGGGATATCTTTCCATTTATGTGTGTCTTCAATTTCTTTCATCAAAATCATAGTTTTCATTGAACAGGTCTTTCACCTCCTGGTTAAATCTATTCCAAGGTATTTGAATCTTTTTGATGCAATTATAAATGGGATTGTACTCTCAATTTCTTTTTGATAGTTAATGTATAGAAATGCAACAATTTTTTATATTGATTTTATATCCAGCAAAGTTATTGAATTCATTATTACTTCTAACAATTTTTTGGTGGAGTCTTTAGAGCTTTCTATGTATAAAATAATGTCATCTGCAAATAGTGACAGTTTTACTTCTACCTTTCCAATCTAGATTCCTGTTCTTTCTTTTTCTTGCCAATTGCTCTGGCCAGGATTTCCAACGTTATACTGAATAAAAGTGGAGAGAGTGGGCATTCCTGATCTTAGAGGAAAAATTTTCCTTTTTCACCATCAAGTATGAAGTTAGTAGTGGGCTTGTAATATAGGGTCTTAATTGTGTTGAGGTACATTCCAACTTTATTGAGAGTTTTTTTAATCATAAATGGATGCTAAATTTTGTCAAATGCTTTTCCTAATCAACTGATATCATATGACTTTTATACTTCATTCTGTTAATGTGGTGTATCACATAAACTTATTTGAGGATGATGGATCATCCTTGCATCCCTGGAATAAATCTAACCTGATCATGTGTTATCCTTTTAAAGTATTGTTGAATTTGGTTTGCTAGTATTTGATTGAGGATTTTTGCATCTATGTTCATTGGGGATATTGGACTGTAATTTTCTTTCTTGGTTGTGTCCTTCTCTGGTTTTGGAACCCAGATATTGCTGGCCTCATTAAAATGAGTTGGAAGCTTTCCCTCCTCTTCAGTGTTTTGGAAGAGATTGAGAAGTTTAGGTATCAAATCTTCATGGGGTGCCAGGGTGGCTCAGTTGGTTAAGCATCCAATTTCGGCTCAGGTCATGATCTCATGGTTCGTGCATTCAAACCCCGTGTCGGGCTCTGTGCTGACAACTTGGAGCCTGGAGCCTGCTTCAGATTCTGTGTCACCCTCTCTCTCTGCCTCTCCCCTGACTGAATTCTGTCCCTCTCTCAAAAACAAATAAAACATTAAATTTTTTAAAAAATAAATAAATAAATAAAAAGTAAATCTCCTTTAAGTGTTTGGAAGAATTCACCCATGAAGCCATCTGGTTTTAGACTATTGTCTGTTGGCAGGTTTTTGATTACTGATATAATCTCCTTACTAATAATAGATCTGTTCAGATTTTCTATTCATGATTCAGTTTTTGGAAGATTGTACATTGCAAAAAAGTTATCCATTCCTTCTAGTTTGTCCAGTTTGTTGATATATAATTGTTCATGGTAGTCTCTTATGATCCTTAGTATTTCTACAGTTTCAGTTGTAACAAATATCATTCCTGATTTTATTTAACAGAGCCTTTTCTCTTTTTCAGTTGGTGAGTCTATCTAAATGTTGGTCAATTTTGTGTATCTTTTCAATGAACAACTGTTAGTTTCATTGATCTTTTCTATTTGCTTTTTAGTCATCATTTCATTTATTTCCACTCTGATTTTTGCTATTTCCTTCATTCTACTAACACTGGGGGCATCATTTGTTCTTCTTTTTCTAGTTCCTTTAGGAGGAAAGTTAGATTCATATTTTTCTTGTTTTTTGAGGTAGGCCTGTATCTCTAGGAAGTTCTCTCTCAGAATCACTTTTCTTGCATCCCATAGTAAGTTGTTTTTTTTCTTTTTGTCACAATGTATTTTTTTTTATTTATTCTTTGATTTCTTTTGTTGACCCACTGGTTGTTCACCAGTATGTGGTTTAATCTCCATAGTTTTGTGATTTTTCCAGTTTTCTTATAATTGATCTCTAGTTTCATACCATTCTGGTGGTCAAAAAAGACAATTGATAGGACTTCAATCTTATTAAATTTATTGAGACTTGTTTTGTGGCCTAACTTAGGATCTATCCCAGAGAATATTCTATGTACATTTAAAAAGAATGTACATTCTGTTTTCAGATGGAATGTTCTGTTTATATATATTAAGTTCATCTGTATAATGTGTCAAGGCCAATATTTCCTTACTGGTTTTCTAATCTATCCATTGATTAAAGAGGGTATTAATGTCCCTACTATTATTGAATTGCTGCCAATTTCTCCCTTTAGGTCTATTAATATTTCCTTTATATATTTAGGTGCTTCTATGTTGGATACACAAAGTTACAAATGCTATATCTTTTTGTAGGATTGATATGTTTATCATTATGCAGTGCCCTTATATTAAATTACAATCTTTGTTTTAAAGTCTATTTTGTCTGAAAAAACTATAGCTATGCCAGTTTTCTTTTGGTTTCCACTTGCATGGAACGTCTTTTTCCATTTTATCACTTTCATTTTTTCACTTTCAGTTTGTGAGTCTTTACATCGGAAGAGACTCTCTTGTAGGCAGCATATAGATAGGTCTTATACTTTTATCCATTCAGCCATTCTGTCTTTTGATTGGAGAATGTGCATTTAGGAATTTACCCAAGGGATACAGGAGTGCTGATGCATAGGGGCACTTGTACCCCAATGTTTATAGCAGCGCTTTCAACAATAGCCAAATAATGGAAAGAGCCTAAATGTCTATAAACTGATGAATGGATCAAGAAATTGTGGTTCATATACACAATGGAATAGTACTTGGCAAAGAGAAAGAATGAAATATGACCTTTTGTAGCAACGTGGATGGAACTGTAGAGTGTTATGCTAAGTGAAACAAGTCACACAGAGAAAGACAGATACCATATGTTTTTACTCTTGTGTGGATCCTGAGAGACTTAACAGAAGACCATGGGGGAGGAGAAGGAATAAAAAGGTTAGAAAGGGAGGCAACCAAAATATAAGAGACTCTTAAAAACTGAGAACAAACTGAGGGTTGATGGGGGGTGGGAGGGAAGGGAGGGTGGGTGAGGAATATTGAGGAGGGCACCTGTTGGGATGAGCACTGGGTGTTGTATGGAAACCAATATGACAATAAATTTCATATGAAAAAAAGAAAAATATAAGATTAAAAACTTCTACACAAAGAATAAACTCCAAGAGAAACGATGCAAATAAAAAAAACTGAGAATAAACTGAGGGTTGATGGGGGGTGGGAGGGAGGGGAAAGTGGGTGATGGGCATTGAGGAGGGCACCTGTTGGGATGAGCACTGGGTGTTGCATGGAAATTTATTTGACAAAAATTTCATATTAAAAAAAGAACTAAGTAGACTATTTAAAAATTGATAAATAATAAGAAAATTCTGGAAAATTATGAAAAGATGAGTAAAAAAAACAAAAATAATTATTGATAGGTATGTACTTATTGCTAATTTGTTGATTGTTTTCTGGTTTTCTTCCCTTGTGGTTTGATTATTCTCTTTAGTGTTATGCTTATATTCCTTTCTTATGTACTTCTGTGTGTCTAGTCTAGATTTTTGCTTTGTGGTTAGCATGAGCCTCACATATAACAGTCCACATATATAACAGTCTATTTTAAGTTGACAGAACTTAAGTTTTCATGCATTCTAAAACTCTACATTTTTACTTCCCCCATTTTGTTTTTCATGTCATAGTTTACATCTTTTTTATTTTGTGTATCTCTTAACTGATACCTACAACTAGTTCTAGTTATTTTGACTAGTTTTGTCTTTTAACCTCCATACTAACTTTATAAGTGCTTAATATACTACCTTTACTATATTTACCTTTGCCAATAAGATTTGTAATTTCATGTTATATTATTACTTCTTTTAAATTCCTTTTGAATTGAGAAGGCAGAGAGAGAGAGACAGAGAGAGAGAGAAAGCACATGAGTGGGGGAGAGGAAGATGGAGAGGGAGGGAGAGAATCTCCTCACTGAGTGTGGAGCCTGACACATGGCCCAAACTTACAGTGGTGAGATCATGACCTGAGCTGAAATCAACAGTCAGATGCTTAACTGATTGAGCCACACAGGCACCCCTGTGTTTTCTTATTACTAATCAATGCCTTTTCCTTTCAGCTTAAAGAAATTCCTTTAACATTTATTGTAAAGCTGGCTTAGTGGTCATGAACTCCCTTAGCTTTTGAATATCTAGAAAACTGTTTATCAATCTTTCAAATCTAAATGGCACCATCTTCTCAGAGTATTCTTGTTTGGAAATTTTTCTCTTTCAACCCTTAGAAAATATCATTTCCCACCACCACCCCCCACCCTCTGGCCTGCAGAGTTTCTACTGAAAAATCTGCTGCTACTCTCATGGGATTTCACTTGTACATCATAACTTGTTTTTCTCTTGCTGCTTTTAAGATTCTCTCTAACTTTTGACTTTTTAATTATAATGTGTCTTGGTGTGGATCTATTTTGCTTCTTATTTAGAACTCTCTGAGCTTCCTGGACCTGAATGTCTGTTCTCTTGCCCTGGTTATGGAAGTTCCTGGCCACTGTTTCTTCAAAAAAGTTTTCATCCCCTTTCTCTCTCTCTTCTTCTTCTGGGACCCCTATAATACCAACGTTATTCCACTTGATGCTGTTCTATGGGTCTCTTAAGCTATATTTTCTTTTTTTTTTCTTTGGTGTTCTATTTGGATTACTTCCACTGCCCTGTCTTCTAGATAACTGATCCTTTCTTCTGCTTCATCTGGTATGCTGTTGAACCCCTCTAGTGTATTTTTTAGGTTAGCTATAGTATTCTTCAGCCTTGTAACTTCTGTTTGCTATTTTCTTATATTTTATGTCTGTTGGCTAAAGATCTCACTGTGTTCATCCAATCTCCTCCCAAATTATATGAGCATCTTTATGACCTTTGTGTTTTTTTAAAAAGTAATTTTTTGTTGCAATTCCCTTTAATAACAATGTTACCTCAATTAAATGCAACAAAGTAGAAAACATAAAGTAGCCAATCAAATAGTTCAGGATGTGTGTAACAATATCCCTTTAAAATAATATCTTTGTTTTTCCCTAGAAGTTTCAAATATAGTTTAAGAATAGAAAAAATATAGGCTAAAATGTCACTTTTCTCAATATCATCTTCAATAATATTTGCCTATGAAATTACTTTACAATTAGAAAAATGTGAATCTCATACCGCAGTCTATACACATATATTAGCATCATGACAAGGATTTTGGTGTGATATAGTAGGTAGAAATGGTTAGCTCCTGTCTAGGAAAAAAAATTTTCCCAAACTGGCTACTCAGGTATATGACCTTTTCTCTGACCTCTTCATCAGGTAAATTACTTATCTACATTTCATTAAGATTTTTTTTCCCTAAGGTTTTATCTTGCTCTCTTGTTTGCAACACATTCTTCTGTTTCCTCATTTTGCTTGACTCTATGTTTCTAAGTATTAGGCAAAATAACAACCTCTTCTGGTCTTGAGGGAGTGTTCTTATGTAGGAGATTAACCCAATCTTTAAACCTGGTCATAGCTCTTGGTTGTTTCTTGAACCTTTGTGATTATCTCAATAGCTGGATTTATTCTTGATAGGTCCTAGTGTTGAGAGTGTTCTAGTACCTGTCAGTATTCCAATGGGAGTGATCTCAGCACCTAGATTCAGGCTGCCTGGAAGCCAGACTATCAGGTAGCAGCTTTTAAACTGTGTAAATATATACAGTCCTCTGGGACTACAATCATAAACCCTACTGACCTCCAGACCAGGCAATCTGGAGGTGTCCCCTGGGTAACAGTTGCAAACCTCAGGCTTCAGATGCATGTATAAGCTTTTTTCAGGGATGTACCAGTGAGCAATAGTGAAGCTAAAGAGTGCAGAGATGGCATCCTTTAGCCTCAGTTCCCAGAGAGCAGCTCCACAGCCTGTAGATGTGTGGCAAACATAAGTCTGCCCCTCAGACTAAAGCTCCAACACAAGTAAATAGGACTTTTTCACAGAATGACTCATGGTCTGTTTCAGTCTATTGTGTACTGAAGGAGCTTTTCAGCTAGTTCTCAGGTCTTTTTCAGAGGGAATTTTTCTATCTGTAGCTGTAGATTTGGTGTGTCTTTTGGAAAAGCTGAGTTCAGGATCTTGTTATGCTGCCATCTTGGACTGCCCCCTCAATCACTATAGTTGCTTTAAATGTCATATCAAGCACCATATTTGAAATGTATTCGTTTACCTGATTATATACACAAAAAACATCAACAGAAATTTCTACCAAGATTGCAATTAAAATACAAAGAAAATAAACTTGTGCATAATTCTACATGAAAAGTACATCTTCTTGTTTCTAATATCAGGATATATTATAAAATATAACTGCTCCATACACATCAATATTAATGCACTCAACTTATAAAATATATCTAAACACAAAGTCGATATTTATACTGTTTTAGATGTTTCCAAATGCCCAAGGTATAATGACTTACTAATATTTATAATCTATATTATCTTAGCATTCTTTAAACAATTAATTTAATCTGGCATTAGGAAATAATATATTTTGTGACAATGCACTGGAAGGGAAGGGACTGATAAGAAAATGTTCTAAAAGTGAATGGAGATTTCAATAATAAACTTTTCAAAACATATACAGATACTATACTACTTTCCAAAACGAGTATAACACACAAGCTGGCTTGCAACGTTAAAACATAAGGAAATGGGAAGATAGCTACTCACTGCACATAATGTGAAATTAGAAAAGACTGAAATTGGAACTTTAATAGTACTTGTGCTGTTTTTAAAAGATCACTTATAATATGCCATCATCAAATAGTCTCAGGTCTTATTTTCATCTGATTACCAAATGAGTTTTTCTAATTTATATATACTAGTTAAAAATAATTGCAGTATTTTTATCTGATTGAATTGAGATATTTTACTAAGTTGTCACCCCCATAAAACTAAATGTTTTGTAGTAGCAACTTCACTAAGATTTCTAAACCCATAAGGAAACACAATCAAGTAACAGTGTAAGAAAGCCAAGTTTTATCATGAAACAGCTACTTCAAACTCCAATAATCAGTGTTTTGTCTCCCCCTTCTGGACTATACAATTATTAAAAAAAAATGCAGAGTAAGATTTGATCTTTTTTCATAGGATATATTCAAACAAAAGGCCTGACACAAGTGTAACATTGCGTGAAGTAATCATTAAGATACTATTGGGTCACTAAACAAAATTTCAATTTAATAATGCAATAGGAGATTAACAGCCCACATGTACATACTGCCATGTTAGTGGTATTTTGTGGATATTATGATTACTAGGGGGCTGATAGGAAGGAATGCATCAATAGCATTTTGAATATATTACTTGGAGCCTGACCATAAGTTGATAGTTTAACAGGAACTTGCATTCAGTATGACTTCTTTCACCAGCATGGAGGAACAAATTTCTTTGGCTCTATTTTGCAAAAAAGGTTCTACAATATTCACTGAGTCAGTGCCTGTGATCCCCATGCTCCAATTAGAGCAAACAAAGATACCCTTGTGGCTAACCTTCACCTATGATGGAGTTGTCCTTTTGACTCAGATTATTTAGAAACACTGCAAAAGGTACAAATGTAACATCTTACTTATATTAAATGGCTTATCTGGTAAGCAGTACTACATGACACCAAAATGATTACCTCTTTTCTATCTGAGTACATTTAGTCACCTTGAAGTATACATGGCCTTCATTACCTAATACATGTATTGAGGCTTCAGTTGATAAACAGGTAAATGTTATTCAAAACATAAACATGTACAGCCACAAGTAAATGTTATTCAAATGATAAATATGCTCAACAGCAATGTGCAAAGTATATTTAAAATTGTAAAGGTAGGAATTTGAAATAGTGAAGCAAATTATAAAATTCTACTCTTAATGCTACAAGTGCTAAAGAAAAGTTCTTGGGTGTTAATAACTTTTTTCTTATTTTTCTGTGATTTTACTAATTACTCCGTGATTACACGCCTAACTAAACTCATCATTTTTACTCCAAATTTATTTTATTTTTTTAACATGAAATTTACTGTCAAACTGGTTTCCATACAACACCCAGTACTCATCCCAACAGGTGCCCTCCTCAATACCCATCACCCACCCTCCCCTCCCTCCCATCTCCCATCAACCCTGAGTTTGTTCTTAATTTTTAAAAGTCTCTTATGCTTTGGCTCCCTCCCTCTAAACCTCTTTTTTTTTCCTTCCCCTCCCCCATGGTCTTCTGGTAAGTTTCTCAGGAGCCACATAAGAGTGAAAACATATGGTACCTGTCTTTCTCTGTATTACTAATTTCACGTAGCATAACACTCTTCAGTTCCATCCAGGTTGCTACAAAAGGCCATATTTCATTCTTTCTAATTTCCACGTAGTATTCCATTGTGTATATAAACCACAACTTCATTCTCCATTCATCCATGGATGGACATTTAGGATTTTTCCCTAATTTGGCTACTGGTGAAAGTGCTGCTATAAACATTGGGGAACAAGTGCCCCTATGCATCAGCACTCTTGGATCCCTTGGGTAAATTCCTAGCAGGGCTATTCCTGGGTCATAAGGTAGATCTATGCTTAATTTTTTGAGGAACCTCCACACTGTTTTCCAGAGTGGCTGCACCAGTTTGCATTCCCATCAACAGTGCAAGAGGGTTCCCATTTCTCCACATCCTCGCCAGCAATTATAGTCTCCTGATTTGTTCATTTTAGCCACTCTGCCTGGCATGAGGTGGTTTCTGAGTGTGGTTTTCATTTACATTTCCCTGATGAGGAGCAACGCTGAGCATCTTTTCATGTGCCTGTTGGCCATCTGGATATCTTCCTTAGAGAAGTGTCTATTCATGTCTTCTGCCCATGTCTTCACTAGATCATTTGTTTTTCGGGTGTGGATTTTGGTGAGTACGTTATAGATTTTGGACACTAACCCTCTATCCAAAATGTCATTTGCAAATATCTTTTCCCATTCCGCTGGTTGCCTTTTAGTTTTGTTGATTGTCTCCTTTGCAGTGCAGAAGCTTTTTATCTTCATGAGGTCCAAATAGTTCATTTGTGCTTTTAATTCCCTTGCCTTTGGGGATGTGTCAAGTAAGAAATTGCTGCAGCTGAGGTCAGAGAGGTTTTTTCCCAGCTTCTCCTCTAGGGTTTGGATGGTTTCCTGTCTCACATTCAGGTCCTTTATCCATTTTGAGTTTATTTTTGTGAATGGTGTGAGAAAGTGGTCTAGTTTCAACCTTCTGCATGTTGCTGTCCAGTTCTTCCAGCACCATTTGTTAAAGAGACTTTTTTCCATTGGATGTTCTTTCCTGCTTTGTCAAAGATGAGTTGGCCATACGTTTGTGGGTCTAGTTCTGGGGTTTCTTTTCTATTCCATTGGTCTATGTGTCTGTTTTTGGGCCAATACCATGCTGTCTTGATGATGACAGCTTTGGAGTAGAGGCTAAAGTCTGGGATTGTGATACCTCCCGCTTTGGTCTTCTTCTTCAATATTACTTTGGCTATTCAGGGCCTTTTGTGGTTCCATACAAATTTTAGGATTGCTTGTTCTAGTTTTGAGAAGAATGCTGGTGCAATTTTGGTTGGGATTGCATTGAATGTGTACATAGCTTTGGGTAGTTGACATTTTTACAATATTTATTCTTCCCATCCATGAGCACAGAATGTTTTTCCATTTCTCTATATCTTCTTCAATTTCCTTCATAAGCTTTCTATAGTTTTCAGCATACAGATCTTTTACATCTTTGGTTGGGTTTATTCCTAGGTATTTTATGATTCTTGGTGCAATTGTGAATGGGATCAGTGTCTTTATTTGTCTTTCTGTTGCTTCATTATTAGTGTATAAGAATGCAACTCTTTTCTGTACATTGGTTTTGTATCCTGTGACCTTGCTGAATTCATGTATCAGTTCAAGTAGACTTTTGGTGGAGTCTATCAGGTTTTCCAGGTATAGTATCATGTCATCTGCAAAAAGTTAAAGCTTGACTTCATCTTTGCCAATTTTAATGCCTTTGATTTCCTTTTGTTGTCTGATTGCTGATGCTAGCACTTCCAACACAATGCTAAACAACAGCAGTGAGAGTGGACATCCCTGTTGTGTTCCTGATCTCAGGGAGAAAGCTCTCAGTTTTTCCCCATTGGGGAAGATATTAGCTGTGGGCTTTTCATAAATGGCTTTGATGTGTTTAAGTATGTTCCTTCTATCCCGCCTTTCTTGAGGGTTTTTGTTAAGAAAGGATGCTGAATTATGTCAAATGCTTTTTCTGCATCGATGACAGGATCATATGGGTATTTTCTTTTATTAATGTGATGTATCACATTGATTGATTTGCGAATGTTGAACCAGCCCTGCAGCCCAGGAATGAATCCCACGTGATCATGGTGAATAATTCTTTTTATATGCTGTTGAATTTGATTTGCTAGTATCTATGTGCTGAATACGGGAGCCCGCAAATATAAAAAACAATTAATCACAAACATAAACATCCTTATTGATAAGAATGTGGTCATTGCAGGGGACTTTAATACTCCACTTACAACAATGGATAGATCATCTAGACACAGGGTCAATAAAGAAACAAGGGCCCCCGAATGATTACATTTGATCAGATGGACTTGACAGGTATATTTAGAACTCTGCATCCCAAAGCGACAGAATATACTTTCTTCTCGAGTGCACATGGAACATTCTCCAAAATAGATCACATACTGGGTCATAAAACAGTCCTCAATAAATACAAAAGAATTGAGATCATACCATGCACACTTTCAGACCACAATGCTATGAAACTTGAAATCAACCACAGGAAAAAGTCTGGAAACCATCCAAAAGCATGGAGGTTAAAGAACACCCTAGTAAAGAATGAATGGGTCAACCAGACAACAAGAGAGGAAATTTTTTAAAAAATATGGAAACAAATAAAAATGAAAATACAACAATCCAAACGCTTTGGGATGCAGCGAAGGCAGTCCTGAGAGGAAAACACATTGCAATCCAGGCCTATCTCAAGAAACAAGAAAAATCCCAAATACAAAATCTAACAGCACACCTAAAGGAAACAGAAGCAGAACAGCTAAGACATGCCAAACCCAGAAGAAGAGAAATAATAACTTCTGAGCAGAGATAAACAATATAGAATCTAAAAAAAACTGTAGAGCAGATCAATGAAACCAAGAGTTGGTTTTTTGAAAAAGTAAACAAAATTGATAAACCTCTAGCCAGCCTTCTCAAAAAGAAAAGGGAGAGGACCCAAATAGATTAAATCATGAATTAAAATGGAATTGTTACAACCAATCCCTCAGAAATGCAAGCAATTATCAGGGAATAGTATAAAAAATTATATGCCAATAAACTGGACAACCTGGAAGAAATGGGCAAATTCCTAAGCACTCTTCCAAAACTCAAACAGGAAGAAATAGAAAACTTGAACAGACCCATAATCAGTGAAGAAATTGAACCAGTTATCAAAAATCTCCCTACAAATAAGAGTCCAGGACCAGGTGGCTTCCCTGGGGAATTCTACCAGACATTTAAAGCAGAGATAATACCTATCCTTCTCAAGCTTTTCCCAAAAATTGAAAGGGAAAGAAAACTTGCAGACTCATTCTATGAAGCCAGCATTACTTTGATTCCTAAACCAGACAGACACCCAGCAAAAAAAGAGAACTACGGGCCAATATCCCTGATGAATATAGATGCAAAAATTCTCAATAAGATACTAGCAAATAAGCCCTTTTGGACCTGACTTTCCAACAGAATGATTTTAATGATTGCTTTTTCATTCCTCTCCCTACTCAAAAGAAAGAAAGAAAGAAAGAAAGAAAGAAAGAAAGAAAGAAAGAAAGAAAGAAAAAGAAAGAAAGAAAGAAAGAAAGAAAGAAAGAAAGAAAGAAAGAAAGAAAGAAAGAAAGATCTTCCCCCTTAAGGCACCCCTCCCACCTAAACTCTAGAACTAATCCCTCATCATTTCCTCCAGAAGCCGATTCCTATAGTTTCCTCCATTTATTACAGAATATGCAAATTCTAGTCTGAGGAGCAGGCCAGAAATAAGACATTGGGTGTGAAACCATTTATACTACAGATCAATCATAACATCTATCTCATTACAGTGTCTTTCAAAACACTCTCGGACAAGATAAAACTTTTCCATGAACTATATACAGCCTATTAGCTTGCCACTTTACAGCCTTTACTATATTGTATCTATAAGGCCCTATCTTTATTCTGTTTACCTGTCTTTCCCATTAGACCTAGTATTTTTATTAAAGGAGCTGTTCTCATTGGGGAAGAAAGACATGTAAATGATTTATTATAATAAAATATGTTAAATACTATTATTCAGCTATATAGTGATGCTATGGAAAGGAAGCAGTTATCTAGCACAAATTCTCCTAATTAACATGAAGCTTAATCTTGATGGATATTTAGGATATTTCTGGACACAGTGAAGAAGAAAAGGCCATTCTAGTTCAAAGAAATAGAATATGCTTGATTTAGAGTTATTAAATAGCAGGACAGGCACATGTAAAAATGGAGATGAAGATGAAATTAGAAAAAGGAACAGGGATAAGATCACAAGGGCAATTGGGAGCCATTTGAAAGGTTTAAAGGGAATCAGATGATCTGTGGTAACTGTAAAACATGCATGGGCAGGGTGAGAGAACTAAGACTAGGAGACTATTTAGGGGGCTATGGCAATTACAGGTGTGTTTAACAATGAATCTAAACTAAAGGAGCAACAGTGTGAGTAATCAGGGAAGAGAGTTGAGAATTATCTAAGAGAAATAATCAACAGAACTTCAACTCCACTGGATATGAAGAAATCAGTAATATTTCATAAGTGCTGGCATAAGCCATGCAGAGACCAAGCTAGCTTCAACCCACATTAAAATAAACTCAAGATTCCTTTATATCCCCACCCCCCTATATTTAACCCCATCCCCCTATGCCTAGCCTCCAGTTTAATAAAGGTCCTCACTGATCCATACACAAGTATCCTAGGTAGCCCTTGAAACAAATATCTCTCTATCCTAATCCAGTATTTCAAAGTGTGCTCTGTAGCCTACCTTAACAGGATCTCCTGTGGTGCTTGATAAAGATGCCAAGTTCTTGGCCCTATCCTAGACCCCTGAGGGACAAAATATGTATTTTTATGTGCTTTCAAGTTTGAGAACCACTGGCCTAATCCAGCCTATCTACTACTATCAAATTTATTTTTCTTAAACCCTGTTTTCCTCATGTCACTTTCTTATTCAAACTAATTTCTAAATCTTCTACCTGGACTTCAAGATCCTCTTTCAACTTGATTTTTCAATCTTTTCAATGTAAATATACATTCTTTGCTTGAACAAAGTCAACTTCATTTCTTGCTTCCCTCTTCTCTGTCTCCTGCCCACACAATTTGGTTCTTTCTCTAGGCCTTTGCATTGAATATTATTTACGCAATCTGAGAGCTTCTCCATTGTCTCATCTCCCATATCAAATCCTAGCCATCACAACTAACAATTCCTAAAAGCTCAGCTTAAGTCCAGAAATTTGCATGGAGTTTTCTCCAATTATTTTACCTCTACTTCTCTCTTCTGCTTGTGAATTCCTACTACACTTAAAATCGGTATGCACAATTTAAGAATCGATTATTTCCACATATATTACTAAAACTATAAGGTCTTATCCTTATTTTCTAGTCATCAATGAACCTAACACAGTTCTTGGCACATGATAAGCACTAAAGAAAGATTTGCTGATGTTTGAAATTACCCCAAAAGATTGATGGCTCCCCCCCCCCGGATGGCACATAAATTAAAAAAGGAAAAAAAAGGGGGGCAGCTGGGTGGCTCAGTTGGTGAAGTGACCGACTTCAGCTCAAGTCATGATTTCGCAGTTCGTGAGGGGCCCCGTGGCAGGTTCTGTGCTGATAGCTCAGAGCCTGGAGCCTGCTTCAGATTCTGTCTCCCTCTCTCTCTACCCCTCCCCCACTAATGCTTGTTCGTGCTCGCTCTCTCTCTCTCTCTCTCTCTCTCTCTCTCTCTCTCTCCTCAAAAATAAACATTAAATTTTTTTTAAAAAAAGAAACAAAAAAAAGACTAGGGGCACCTTGGGTGGCTCAGTCAGTTAAGCGTCTGACTCTTGATTTAGGCTTAGGTCATGATCTCAGGGTCACAAGATGGAGCCCCATGTCAGGCTCCACTCTGGGCATAGAGCCTGCTTAAGATTCTTTCTCTCCCTCCCTCTCTCTCCCTCTACTGTTCACTTGCTGTCTTGGAAGGAAGGAAGGAAGGAAGGAAGGAAGGAAGGAAGGAAGGAAGGAAGGAGAGAAAGAAAGAAGGAAAGAAAGAAAGATAGAAAGAAAGAAAGAAAGAAAGAAAGAAAGAAAGAAAGAAAGAAAGAAAGAAAGAAACTAAATCAATTTTTAAAAGCAAACAAATATTAAATACATTCACTATTCTGAATACCATGGTACCTAATAATGTTAAAGATAATGTCTCCTGCCCTGTTCCCTAAATACAGACTGCTTAGTCATTAAGACAAGGTACTTACAAATACCTCGCAATTACAATACAGATCATTTTTGATGTATTATGTAATTATGGAAATGAAATACAATGCCCTGAATATAAAATCTCTAAAATACAGCAATAGAAAGAACCTTAAAAAATAATGTAAGCCAATCACTTCAATTTAGCCATTTAATAACTGAACCTCAAAAATATTACATGACTTGCCCAAGGCCACACATCCAATTAGTAGCATCTAACAGAGACAAAGACCTAGCCCTCTTGACTGCACATCAAAGGTTGTTTTCATTACACTACGTGGTCATTGACACCAAATCAAAGTGAGATACTTTAATAAGAATTCCTGCTAGCATAAACCAACCTACCATCCTGAGATGGCATCCTGCTCTCCTGAGAACTGAGGTGAAACACCCAATTTCATCAGACTCATAAAAACAGAATCATAAAAATCATAAACACAGACACAACTCTAACAAAAAGTAAAACCTTATAAGACAAAATATACAAAGTATATTCAAATTCTAAAACATGTTCCAAAACCACAGGAAAAATACTTACCATGCCTAAATTCTCATCACCTGATCTTTATCATCTTACTACTTTGGTAAAATATACTCCAAAAGAAGAACCAAACATATAGAATGCTATAAGCAAAAATTGCTCAATTCCCAAAAGCACAAATGCATATCTAAGGGTAAAACACATCTTTTGTACTCACCGTAACTTTACTTCCAACTATCTGCATGCAGTAGTCAACGGAGAGTAGTTACAGTGTAAAAGAAACAAAAAACAAACAGCAACAGTTATTAGTAATCAGAAGCTTTTCACAAAAGTGTTTAGCAAATTAGTAAATAGCTAACTCTATGTACACTTTAATACTTCAGATCTAGAGTCTAAAACAAATATACCAGTATTAATTTCTACCATATTTCAAAAATGTGTGAAGTCTCGAAATAAGGATTCCTAAATAATTACTACTGTTTGAAGATGTTTTTAAAAATGTACTGCAATGGGCATATATAAGCTAAATATCAAGTAACATAAAATTAAGTGCATCCAGGCATCAGATATTTTACCAGCCCACAGTCACTCAAAAAACATATCAACAGAAAATTGAATTTTTTTCCAAATAATGCTTTTTTTTCCTTGTTATAATGGATATAATATTAAGGTTGAAACAAGGTGTTTTAGGATATAAATGTTGCATTTAAAGCCATGCATCAAGTTAAGAAATGAATTGTAGGTTGAAAACTGGAGCATTTTATATCGTTATGATTTTAAGGTTTATAATATTGCTTTATAGTATACTTGAAAATTACAAAGAAGAGATTGCTTATAATTCTAATTTTCTAGGCCATCCTAGCATTTGTAATATAATAATATAATATAATTAATATAATATAATATAATGACATAGAAGCAGTTTATATCTAAACGTGCATATATTCATAAGGATAAAACAGTTCAAAAAACAGAAACTTTGAGCTTTCCTAATAGATAAGAGATAGAATTTCTGAGAGGCAGGATGGTGTTTAAGAAACCAAGAACTGAAATCATACTTCTGAACATAATTTTATGCCAAAACCCTAATATAAATCAAATCATTGTTATCAGAGTCCTACACTTAAATGTCCAAAGCAATGTCCAAAAAAGAACTAATTAATCCACAATAAAACCTTTAATCTGATAGCAGTTATTATCAATATGTGTTCTATTTTCCAGCTAGTACTTTAAAAAGAAAACTAAAATATTATTGAAATCCTAATAAGAGCCCTAAATTGAACAGGATACTACAAAACACAAGAAGATAATGACAGTATCCAAGCAAATTATTTCAGAGGAATCCATGAATCTCCAAATAGAGAAGAGCTTTCTTAAATATTCATTCAACAGAATATTTACAGACACTGATTATTTAGTTGAATAAAAGCCTCTTTGGTGCCATTAACAGTCTTCTGAATTGAAAGATATGCTATTGACCTAAATTATTTCCTCTGACCAAAAAGAGATTTTATCTGTCCCTTGTTTATTTAACACAGACATGAGACTAAAGAATACAAGCCTGTATTAACAGTTAAGGCAGGTGTATACTCAATGAAATAACCAGAATATAGCCTATTAATAATTCATTATGGTTGAAAAATCCTTGCATTTAGCTAAAGCACATACAGCAAACAGATTAGATTGGACAAGGAAAGCTAAAAGAAACTGGTCTGGTCAGTTTGACTTCAATTGTTTCACCTGAGAAAGAAAATATCTGCTAATGGCAAAAGCAAAATGGTAATACATGTATACACACACACACACACACACACACAGATATACTGCAATTTTCAACTGCTTATTTCATGGGTCAATCTAAAAATTCTATAGATGTATTGGGTATCACTATTTTAAATCATTTCCTATTGAGATTTTTATTTAATCAGTAATACCTCTCAAGGGGTCATGTGATTTAAAAATGTGATTTTACATATTTTAAAATCTCAATTTCAAAGACTGTAATTTAAGTTATAAATAAACTAGTTTTTTAATATTCTAATAATGACATTGGCTTTTGGCAAACTAATGTTAGGATTTCAGTGACTAAATTTTCCTCATAAATGTCAATAAAGGCTATTAAGATAGAACATACAAGATCCCATAAATCACTGGTATATTGTGCCTCTTTCAGTATTATGAATGGGTAGGACAAGGTCTGCAATATTAACAAAGCTTGGTTTTCTGTTTCTGAAAATACATGCTGGTGTTTTGAAAAATATAAATTCTTCCAGATTGTTTGTGGCCAAATTATCTCTATGTTACAACTACCATAGGTCAGGTCCATAACCACACTTGCTATAATGAGCAAATAAGTCCAGCCTGTGCAGAGAACAGGTTCTTCTGCACTCCCTTATTTAAAGTCCATTCATCACTGATAGGTAATCAAGCCACTTTTTCCTTTAACATTCACATAATTTAATATTCTCTATTATGGAAGTTTAACAAGAAAAAAACTAAACTAAGCAGTAGTTTGCATCATTATCTTTTAATTTCCTATATATTTTTACTCCATGCTTATTTTAGCAAAGAACATAACAAAACACTGTCATTTGCTTTAGAAATGGGTTTTGAGCACATACCTGTATATTAGTTTCATCTTGCTTTACTGTCCTTACCCAGGAACTCAGGAGAATGATGGACATTTCTTACTGAGCCCATATTTTGTTTTTCAACTCTATGCAAAATGACTAATGCAGGTGGTAAAGAAGGAAACATATAATTTATGTTTAAATTTAACTACAATTCCCACATGTTCCACATGTGACTATAAAACATTCTCCATCAGGAACACTAGCTCTTAACTTTCTTTTTACTTCAAGATTTAAGTTTTGACTACTTATGAAGGATTCTCATAAGGAAGTGGTTATAATGATATGTACTTTAAATGAAGAAAAATTTTTCATCAGTGTATCAATATAGTGAAAAAGCAAAAAAAAGTAGAAGATATACAAAGCATGTCTAAAGCCTAGTGAAAGACAGCAAGATGGAAACTTTGGTTACACAAAGTTAAACAGCCATACATTAGGCTACAGTTTCTGCAAATATTATGGTCATGATCATGAAGAGGTCAAAAGATAAGAGGATTGTTTGTCACTGAATGGTATCCTTCTCATCTTCAAAATAAAATTACATGAGCGATATTATTTGTTGTAACAACAGAAAACACAGTACTAATTGACATCTCCCCAAGGTCAGAAAGCTTTAAAACATGTTTATCAATAGGCTTTCTTTCATCATAATATTTGGCCCACAAAAAATATTAGGAAATGAAATGTATAACCTTGAAACTCTAGTGAAAGTGCTATATGATGGCAGGTGCTCATATGTATGTTCAATTAAACAAATAAGGGTCATATACTAAATAGTTATAGTACTGATTTTGAGGCTAATGTCTTAAAAAGAATGTTCGTGTCTTTTGAGAAACATTCAATTTCCATCTTTCAAATAAAGCAATTCAAGACAGCTTATCTAACATTTACCCAAATTTTAGCATTTTGATGTGAAAAATGAGTATATAACCTAAAGTGTACCTGTCTTTGGCCAGTTAAAGAGGAAACAATATGGGAAAAAATGAAATCAAGTTCCACATAGAGTAAAAATCAAAAGGTTAAGGAATAAGAGCTTCATATAATCTTCATTATATTCAGTCCCACTTAAATAAAAACAACAAATGATCCAGAGACACTAACAAAATTTTATCATTAAAAACACACGATTATTCATGTATTATCATCTGTACCTTGCACTCAGATTTAGTTACATAGATTTACTAGTGTATTTGCCTTTAGGTGTTTAAAAATATAACACGAAATGTGCACCCTGCATTTCCTAAAGCATTTTACTGTGAACAATAACTTGAGTACAAAAATGAGAAGAGATTCATCAGAATTTCAAAGTAAAACCCTATGCATCACCTAATTCTATTGAAAACAATGCTCATGGCAAATTTCACTTATCACTTGAAACATATTTCTGCCCTTGGATACCAGAAGCAAATTAAAAAACATGCTGTTGCTCTGCTCTGGTAGAGCAGCATTCAGATTTAGCTTGCTTAAACTACAACATGGAATCAATACAATTGTAGAATTCAGAGCAAAATGCATCAGTAATTGCCACTGCAATTACTGCACTGAAATAGCAGTAACAGGATAGCCAAATAACTTTACAACATACTTTCCAATGAGGAACTATTTTCTTCACTGGTCAATTTCTTAAACTCAAAATATGTATTTTTAAGTGTAAATGTATGTGTGTGTATTATTTATATATATCCACATAATATACATACCACATACATAAAATCATTGTGTATAATATGTGGTATAGGTGTGTGTGCATATATACACAGTGATTTTATGACCTCTAGTTGTATAAAGCTTTTTACTTATAGAAATGTAAAAGATACGTTTCACCATTTCAAAAATACATTATTTTCTTACAAAAAGAAATCAAACCTGAAGTCTATTTTCGGAAGCACCTTAGGAAGTGGAACAAAGCCACATATTCCATTAAAACACTAATGTTTTTCCTGAAGAAAACAAGTCTTTCCAAATAACTCTACTTTCAAGTCTTCAAACTCAGAGATGTGATTAAAGCTCCAATTAAGCACCCTCTTTTATATTAAACTAAGCTGTACAATAACAATTATGAGGTAGTTAATATAGATAGCATCACATAAAATAATTAGCATCACATAAAATAATGAAAAAAAACTAAAACAGCATTATTAAAAATATTGATCAAAATTTCCTGCAGGGAGAAACCAGACATGACGCTTTAATGTAAACTTAGTTAAAACTCGTGAATAGACTATGTTTGTGTCTTCTCCCTCAAAATTTTCATATAACCAACAGTATATTTAGTGGAACACCTACAAATTGCTCTCAATTTTTAGGAAGTGCATAAAACCACTGCCCCAAAAGTCACTGGATTAACTCACAGCCTTCTATCCTTGGTCTGCATTGTCTTAAATAATAGAAGTCTCTCAAATTAGAAAAAATTTTGAAACAGGGCATATACTAAACGTGTAAAAATACATGTATAAGGTTTTTCTGAATAGTCTATATATAGAGTATACTGAGGCAAGAACTTGAAGACCTGGGGTTGGTTTCTTTTTAAGCAGATAATGCTGACCTCATTACGGGAACACCAGGAAAATGCCACTACTTACAGATTTGGCAGTAGCAGAAATATACTGGACAACCATCTCACGCTTGGTGGTAAAATCTTTGTTTCGTAAAGGAGCTTTCCGTTCTTCATTAAGGTTCATGTCCTCCTGTTATAAAGAACATCTATTGTAAACATTAACACATTTCTGCTTAAGTTGCAAAAATTATTAATAAATATTAATATTCTCTTTTAAAATAGTCATGCTGTGGCTGACAAGAAGGATCACTTTGGTGGATCTCTCACTATTATTTTTCACTCTAGATACCGTAACACTGTATAAATTTTACCACATATTCATGGCTCCTATCTCTACCTATTCAACGAATGAGCAGAAATAATAAATATTTTTAAACTATTCCAGAGAATAAATCGACAGTTTTATAGCATAGATCATACAACCTTGGCACAACTATTAATTTACACGGATAGCAAAAATAAACAAACACTTTACTATTTGGCATATGCTCCCTTAGGATCACTATTATCCAGAAGAGCAAATATGATTTTTAAACTGACAGGAAATATAGATCTATAATATGCCACTGAAGAAACATCCTTCAGAAGTTGCTGGATTTGGAAAGCAAAAAAAAAAAAAAAAAAAAAAAAAAAAATCAGAAATATAATCAGCTGTGTTTGGATGACAAAAATCACTCATCACTCATTGGAGAAAAAAATACTCATTTACAAGAATACATTGTTTTGAAGTTCAATAAGTTTTTTTTTTTAGGTGTAATAAGGTGGTTTTATTAAAGCACCAGGACAGGGGTGCTTGGGTGAAGTTCAATAAGCTTTAGTTTAGCTGGGAGTCTTTATTTTGTGATACATACACATATAACGTTTTCACTATGCAAATTACTTTTCTTCATTTTGAAACTCATATTAACCCTTGCAACATAATAAGACACTTTTGAGGGGTCACAAAATCAAGTTGGAAATGACAATGCTTCAAAAAGCAATATCAGATGAAAGGAAACTTACAGAATGGGTGAAAATATTTCCAAATCACGTGTCTGATAAGGGACTTGTATCCAGAATATATAAAGAACTCTAAAAATCAACAATAAAAAGACAACCCAACTACAGATGAGCAAAGGATTTGAATAGATGTCCCTCTCAAAAAGATATACAATGGCCAGTAAGCACATGATGTTCAACATTATTATTCATTAGAGAAATGCAAATCAATACCACAATGAGATACCACCTCACTCCCACTAGGATGGCTAGTATACAGAAAGATAATAATAACAAACATTGGTAAGGATATGGTGAAACTGGAACCCTCACACATTGCTGGTAAGAATGTGAAATGATGCAGCCACTTTGGATAATAGTCTAGCAGTTCCTCAAAAAGTTATGCAAAAAGTTACCTCATGACCCAGCTCATACCCAAAAGAAATAAAAACGTATGCCGACACCAGAACTTGTATATGAATGTTCATAGCAGCAGGATTAAAGGGTAGAAACAATCCAAATTTCCATCAAGTGATGAATGGATAACGAAAGTGGTATGTCCAGTCATAAAGAAGAACGAAGTACTGATAAATGCTATAGCATGATGGAACCTTGAAATCACATAATGCTGAGTGAAAAAAGCCAGTCACAAAAGACCACATATTGTATGATTTCCATTTATACTAAATGCCCAGAATTGGCAAATCTATAGAGACAGAAAACAGATTAGTAGTTGTTAGGGGCAGAGGAGAGGGAATAAGAGTACTGGGGTGTGACTGCTGATAGGTATGGTGTGTTTTTTTTTTTTTTTGGAGTGATAAAAATGTTCTAAAATTGTTTGATGGTTTCACAACAATTTAGTTTGAATATACTAAAAAATACACTGAACTATGTATTTTAAGACAATGATTTTATGGTATGTGAGTCATATTTCAACTTTAAAAAATAAGTACATTTATCACTTTATTTTCTTAATGCTGGCTATTAATATTTTTTAATCATGGAAAGTAATGGGCACTAAAAATATCAACATTATTTTTTTTAATTTATTCATCTCTTTTGAGAGCAAGAGGACATACTAGTGAGCAGGGGAGGGGCAGAGAGAGAGAGGGAGAGAGAATCCCAAGCAGGCTCCGTGCTGTCAGAACAGAACCTGATGCAGGGCTCGATCTCACTAACCACAAGATCATGACCCAAGCGGAAACCAAGAGTCAGACACTTAAACGCCCAGGCACCCCAATATTAACATTATTTTTAAAACTCATATAAGGAGCCATGAAAAGAAATCAAACTGCATCTATGTATAGAATGGTAACTTCACTGACAGCAAAAGTCTCTTGATCTATATTTGCATGCATTGCAGTGACTCCTATGATTTGTTCAAGGTCAATACTTAATACATTTTATTTATATGTACATAGGATTCTTCTTCCTAAACACCTGTATCACTAACTCTACCCCTATCTTTCCTATCTTATCTCCTTATTTCTCATTTGTATATTTTCCTTCTTAATGACTTACTTGAAAACAGAAGACATCTTTTTCCTCTCTCTCACAGACTAGATTTAGCATTGTAGAGTCAAAGTAGAATCACAGTAAAAGGCTGGATAGCACTTTTAATGTAGTCCACAGATGCTCTGAGTTGACTTCAACTAACAGAGAACCTACCACCTCACAGGCAGCCCATTCCATATTAGGGAAGTGTAATTTTTCCAACTTTTTTTTTTTGGAAGACTAAATGTAAAACATGTACAATGAAACAGAATAGTAAGTTAAAGTGGCAGAACTGTATCATCATTCTTTCTTTTCTACTTTCTAAATATTGAATCAATTATTTACTGGACAAGTGCCATGCACCAAGGACTATGCTACAGGAGTGCAAATTGAAAGACAGCTTGTATCCACAAATTAAATGAGTTATTTATGAAGCACTTAAAACAATGCCTGATACTTAATAAATGCCTATTTGTTAAATAAATAAAAATAAATAATTCATGGTCCAGTAGGGAAAATAGATATGCAAACAGAGGCACATATTTTCACAGAGGCACATGTATGATAGTTTTGGAACACAGAGGATAGATGGAAAGATCAGAAAAGTCTTTACCAGGATTTGGGTCTTAAAGGATAAGAAAAATATTAGTGAAGGCAAGGAGACTAGCTAGGAAACCACAGTGGTCTTCTGTTCTATTTGGCTGCTCAACAGCATTTAATTTTAATACATCTTCCCAGTGTCATTCCCACCTAAGCAAGAAAGAATCCATAAAAACTACATCTGCCAGATTGCCTTATAACTAGAATACAGACATGTGGCTTAGTTTCCGCCAATGAAATGCATTTCTAGGATGTGTGGATTCAAAAGTAAACTATGTAAGGAAGCAGGCCACAAGTAAGTGCCATTTTGCTGGCATGGGTGGAAATAAGAGGTGATATGGTTATGGTAGTGTGGGCAGCATCTGCATGTTTTTCATGACAGTTTGACCAGGTGGTTCCAGGGTGGCAACAGCTCCTTCACTGAACTCTCTATTTCAGCTGTGTGGTTCTGGATGTTATTCCTGTAATATTATCTGAAGCTTGTCTCTACAACCCTCCTGATTCAAGAGCTATTTAATAGGTTTTATAGTTATATATAACTAGTCAGAAAAGATTCTCTTATATTCTATAACATAGGCTACTGAAGTAATTCATGAGACTAGCGATAAGAGTCTGAATTAAGAGAGACAGTAGTCAGTCTGGACAGAGGTTAATAAATTCAAAAACCATGTAAATAGTATTTGGAGGCATCATTCTCTCCTTAAAGCTAAGGTATACCTACCTACCTGCTTCAACTTATCTTCATGTGACATGGCTTACCATCCATATTTATTTTTCTCAAGTACTCTGTAGTTTGATAAATACAAGGAAGAAAAGGACTACTACCTCCATCATCTTCAAATACTTTACCTCTATTAATTCAGCCTCTGATTTTATGACCTTATTGGCAAGCACATCATTCTGCTGACTCATAGTATGTTTCCATCAAAACCCCTAAGCACTGTTCACAAATGCTAGGCTAGGTTTCTACTGCCTCAAAACATTCTGGTTAAATTACAGTATCCTACAAATGTGGTTAGCATGAATCTGCATACCCTAAGTAGAATCAACTCTGGAATGCTAACAAGATTGAGTGTATCTGTACGCCTCACAGCCAGGCCTAAGAATGTGGCAGTACCACCTTCAGCACTCTCTAGGTAGAGAGTTGGCTCTCCTTCCAGTGATGTTTCTACATTATAATGTGCCTCCATTAAATTTTTAATGGCCTATAGTGCTAATATCATGCCATCAGAGTAAAATCATGGAGATAAGCATGACAATAAAGGGAATATGAGATTATATGCCTCAGAAGAGTTCTATCAAGTTAAAGTATGGTCATGAACACTAAGCTTGCTGTATATTAACTACCCTTCAAAGAATACTAGATTTTAGTGTTATCATCACCTCTCTAGTCTCATTTTTTACCAGTTTTCATCTTACCCCTGTATTTTAATAATACAATATTGGCTGTAATTTTTCTACATATACTATGCTATTATACATTTCCATTACTCTGTTCATGATGCTGTTCTCTCTGCCTAGAATGCTGCCATCTTCATCATCCTATTAATCCTCTATTAACCCTCACCCCATCTCAACCCACTCCATCCCACCCAAATCCTTATCTAACTCTTATCCTTTTGATTCACCTTCAAATTTCCCCCTGAAACACCTCACTGAGAAATGACTATCTGCATTCTAGTCTTCCATATTAATTCCTGTATTACTAGCACTTAAATTGAAACTATCTGATAAGTCCATCTTTTCTAAACTCTAAGCTAGCTTGAGGGCAGAATCTGGGTCTTTTTTACCTTTTTCTTATAGAGAGGAGGGAAAAGGACTGAGGGAGGAAGGGAGACAAAGGAAGAGAGAGAAAATGAATCTTAAGCAGGCTCCACGTTGAAGGGCCCAACATGGGGCTTGATCCCACAACACTGGGATCATGACCTGAGCCAAAACCAAGAGTCAAATGTTAAACCAACTGAGCCACACAGGTGCACCCCCTTTTTTATCTTTAGACTCCCAGAAAAAAGTATAGTTCCTGGAATTCTCTAAGCATTTAATAAATGTTGAATCGGTGTGAACCTTTTCTCTAAATATTTTAATTTGCTTTACAGCCATCAGCAATTTTTATATCTATAAATTTGCTGCATAAGTTGACTGAGAATAGGTACCATTCATATGAGCAGAGAAGACCATAAAGACTCATTTTATTCTTATAGAAATAAGAACCATACTGCTAATCAGGCAGCTAATATTTCCAAATCATTAACTCTAACTTTATAATACAATCATTAAACAGAGCAATAATCATAATTCAATATTAATTGTAAACAATATAACTGAATGTGAAACTCTTCTAAACACACTAGTTCTTACAGTACTTCAAAACACAAAAGCAAGCTTTCAGTATGTTTAACATTTAGTTACTACTTCTATAATACATGAGAATATAGTATTTTGTAGTTTCAAAAAACATTGTTTGCAGTCTAAATAACTGACCATTTACAATATTTTTAAAGCCATATTTGTAAACAATAAACCAATTTTTCTCCTTCCATATATGCCATGATGCAATGTTCACACTGTATGTAAATTCATGTCCTCAGAAAATAAACATATTTTTAAAGTTATTACTGGGGAGCCATATGAGAATAAAGTCAAATCAGAAGGTTAAAAGTTGAACCACCTCCCTATTCATTTTTGTTCATTCATTTATCCATTCATTCATTCTCTCTCACTCTCCTCCCATCCCCTCTCACTCTCCCTCTATCCCCTCATAAATGTTTAAATGAGTAACAACATAATGTTTAAAACTTTCTTATCTTCCAAGACTATTTTTTTCTTAACTCTTCCACTGATTTCTATTTTGCATTATGAGAAGTAAACGTCAACTTTTTATGTTTTCACATCTTTTTCCTTCCTTCTATAGATTTGCTATAAATTTCGATATATTTTCTATAAACTGTTTCTGTTTCTGCAATATGTCTTCATGCCAGTTTAAGGCTGAATTTTCCACTTGCTGTTTTAAAATCTGAACTTGACTACACCATCAAATGCTTGCCCTCTTCTTTCACTTCTCCATAGTAATTATTCAAGTATTCTTTAACTTCTATTTTGATGGGAACTGTATCCCTGAAGAGAATGAACCAATGATACCCTAGTACCTAAAAATATGCTCTAGCATGAACAATGATTATGTTATGTTTTATTACTTTAAGGTTATAAGTGGGTTCTTACAGCATTTGTTTAGTTTATTCTTTTCTAAAGATACATTCCATAATTCCTCTATCATCTGAACTTGAAAGGATTGAACATTTCTTTCTAAAAACCCAATAAAATTTTCAAAAATTTGCTCCATTATTAAGTAGTTGGCCAATTCTACCTGATATTAAATAACTACCTCAATGTTTTCAAAAGATCCAGTTAACTTTACCCATATAGACTGTAGTCATAGAACATATAAATCTCAGATGGTAAAAAAAATTTAAAGGAAAAGAATTGTCAAATACAGTATCTCTGAAAACAATATAAAGCCAAAGGCAGGAAAAAACATGACATTGAATGAATGTTATTGAGTATGGTACAAATCTATTTCTGCTTTCAGGTCTTATTGGAGAGATGCAACTTTGAATACCTACATATACCTCTTTACCATCAGTAGGGTAAATTCAGAATGTATGTTTAGATATTAGAAAACAGTGAAATGCTATTTTCACTTTCCCACAATCCTTACTCCTGAGCTTAACATGTATATACACAAATACGCACAAAAAATACAAGAAAATAAGTTTTAATATCTAACATGATAACACTGGATCCATAGGCCAAATGGTACATGAGGCATCATAGGGAAAGAGTGGGGTATTCACAATGCAAATCTGTTTACTGTCAGTGTACTAAACCACACTGCAGCTTACATGTACTTGGTTTAATTTACGGGGTATTTTATATAGTTTTAACTAAATCAGTCATCAAAAATAACCTAAAATTAAAAATCTGTATTCAAAGATTTCGGCAAAGACAAAAGATTGAGGATAGCAGGATTAACAGCAAAAATTCAAGCACAAGCAGACAAGAAAATGTTAGACTGCTGCATCTCCTTCTTGCAAGTCTGAGCCTTTCATCTATCACATCATATGATTAAAATAATAAAAATGTAAGGCTAATAGCTGACCCCACAATATTAAAAATTATTAAGGTAGCTATTTGAAATATGGATGTATACCAATTATCAATGGTGATTCCCATTTTATATGCATATTGTACCTTAAAATATTAGCTAATAATACTACAAAGCCACCTCAAACCAAGCATTCAGAACATGAAGAAAACTTTTTGAATTTTCTCAGCAATAATTAGAATCACGTGATACTCAGGGCACGTGGATGGCTCAGTCAGTTAAGCATTGGACTCCTGATTTCTGCTCAGGTCTTAATCTCAGGGTTGTGAGTTCAAGCCCCACACTGTGCATGGAAACTATTTAAAAAAAAAAATCCAGCACTTTAGTGAAATTTTGTAAACTTAATGGCACGTGTTTAGAAGCCTCTTTTTGTGTGCTCACTTCCGCAGCACATATACTAGAAGCCTCTTTTGGGGTGTCTGGGTGCCTCAGTCAGTTGAGCATCCAACCCTTGGTTTCAGCTCAGGCTGTGATCTCACAGTTTGTGACTTAGAGCCCCACATGGGCTCTGTGCTTGCAGCTTGGAGCCTGCTTGGGATTCTCTTTCTCCCTCTCTATCTGCCCATCCACCACTCAGGCTGTGTCTGTGTCTCTCAAACAAATAAATAAACTTTAAAAAAAAGCCTCTTTTGAACTTTTTATTTCATTACAGCAAAAGAGAAAGGTCCACTGATATTGTGGAAACTCTTAGTAGAAGCAGCTGAAATACATGCAAAACAACATGGCATTAAACTAAAACACATTCCTTTGTCAACAAATACCACCAGAAGACCCGTAGAAATCATTGCTTAAAATATGTCCATCAACTGATGAATGGATAAAGAAATTGTGGTTTATATACACAATGGAATACCATGTGGCAATGAGAAAGAATGAAATATGGCCTTTTGTAGCAACGTGGATGGAACTGGAGAGTGTGATGCTAAGTGAAATAAGTCATACAGAGAAAGACAGATACCATATGTTTTCACTCTTATGTGGCTCCTGAGAAACTTACCAGAAGACCACGGGGGAGGGGAAGGAAAAAAAAAAAAAGGTTAGAGAGGGAGAGAGCCGAAACATAAGAGACTCTTAAAAACTGAGAATAAACTGAGGGTTGATGGGGGGTGGGAGGGAGAGTGGGTGATGGGTATTGAGGAGGGCACCTGTTGGGATGAGCACTGGGTGTTACATGGAAACCAATTTGACAATAAGTTTCATATTTAAAAAAATATATACTAAAACAAGTATATATGTTTTATATATAAAACATATATAAATCATATATATAAAACATATATAAACAAATATGTTTATATATGTTTTATATATATACAAGTATATATATTTATATACATTATATATATTATATATATTATATATTTACATATATAAAAATATTATATATTTATATACAAGTATATATATTTTATGTAAAACATTTATATAGAACATATATAAATCATATATATAAAACATATAAACTGTGGGAGTTTTATTGCAGACTTGAATGAAAATACAGTTTAAAAAAACAACTCAACTTATATTATTTTGCTATATTGTTTCAATAATGAAATATAGAAACTACTTTTCTTTGAGTCACTAATGCAACAATCTAAAAGAAAAAAACATTACCAATGTAACTGATTTACTTAACAAAAAGATGTTTTATGAAAAAACTGTAAGTGGAAAAGATTCCTAAGTAAGGTTATCCCACATGTAAAATTTAAGCCATTGCAAAAGGAATTGAAACCAAAGTACACAAAGTGCTAAAGAGTCAAGAATGTAGTTCTTTTTAATAAAAGCAAGATATTTCAAATAGTGTAGAATATGATATCTTCAAATGAAATAGGAAGTGGGCATGAAAACATTGTACCTCACAGATATTTCTGGTTATCTCAAGACAAAATACTTAAAAACTGCTGAAATTTAGCATGATTTAGGCATTTTTCATTCACAAAAATACTAGTAATCCCTCGAAAGTTTAACAATTAGTAAGAAAGTAACGGCTTTTCAAATAAACTTCATTAAAAACACACCGGCAGACCCAACTTCCCTGTCAGTCTCCTTCACCCTTTAATGACTCACCTCTTTCCCCTTCTTCCTGGCATCAGTAGCAATGTCTAACAGCAGACATGAGTAGACAAACATGGGGGTGAGGGTCTCCACATTAAGGATGTGGAAGGAAAAATGCAGAGTCCATGTCCCTTATGACATCAGTTGAAGCCCATTTCTTAAAGCCCATTTGACCCATGTATTTAAATATATAAAAATGCAACACTCCAATTAGTTGCAAGAACAACTGACTATCATGAAGGAAGATGGAAATTTACTAGCCATGGTTCAGCAGAAAACATTTGCTTGATTCCTGGATTGGACTGAGAAAAGTTAATACTATGATTAATAAGTGTTGCTAATGATGTTCTTGTTCCACTTGGACCTACATATGTCTGTCAGATTTATGTTTCAACTATAATAGACATTAAACCAAATATCCAAATGAAATGAACTTGGAACTAAACCTTCTAATTATTATGGTTTTAAACAAGACATAAAATATAATGACACAGTGACATTGTACTCACTAAAAAGTTAATCATAACAGCAAAGGCTTTTTGTGCCATTAATAGATAAATTCATTTTACATCATTTTAAAATCTTATTCATTTCAGGGTGCCTGGGTGGCTCAGTTGCTTAAGCATCCGACTCTTGATACAAGCTCAGGTCATGATCACACGGTTCATTAGATCAAGCCCTGCACTGGGCTCCACGCTGAGTGTGGAGCCTGCTTGGGATTCTTTTCACCCTCTCTTCCCTCTCCCCTGGTCACGCTCTCTCTCTCTGTCAAAATAAATAAATAACCTTAAAAAATCTTGTTCATTTCATGTTTTTCTCATTCTTTATTCTGTCTGTATTTTATATGCCTGTTACACACACACACAAACACACACATACATACACACATACACACACGTATGTATGTATAAAATTTTTAAATAAAATAGATTAAGGTTATTTGCTCAAACATACATTTTTTTTCTAACAGGATAGTAAGTCAAAACATTTAGAGACACTACACTAGTGCAGAGGTTGACAAACTTTTTCTATAAAGGACTAGACAGTAAGTATTTTAGGTTTTGTGGGTCACAGGGTCTCTGTCTCTGTCGCAACTGTTCAACTCTGCAGTTGTGACACAAAAGGAGCCATCAATGATATATAAACTAATGGTTATGGCAGCATTCAAAAACACTTTATGTACACTGAATTTCACATAATTTTCATGTACCCTGAAACAGTCTTTTGAGTTTTTTTTCAACCATTTAAAAATATGAAAACTATTCTTAACTTTTGAGCCATACAAAATAAAATCCTAGAGGCAGAGACAGTGTATTTATCATCTTTATGTTCCCCTGGACCTAACAAAGTATCTGGCATTCAGTGAAGAGTTGTCAAATAAACTTCTCCATTTATGAAAAGACAGAAATCTGTCTTAGCTTTTTATTTTTCACAATTACACCTTATGACCTGCTATATCACCCTTATCAGAACATAAGCTTCTTGATGATAATAGTTGCCCTTCATTTCTTCTCTGCTCTTTTTCCTCAGAGCTTAGAACAGTACCTGGCATATAGAAGGCATTGCACCTTGATACACTAAATTGTTCAAACTTTGAGAATGCTTTAATGCCAAAAATGAAAGACTGAAAATTCATAAGTGACACTGGGCTTCATAGTATATTCATGTCTTCCCTGTATCCTGAGTCCCTGCACTGGCTTAAATGCTCACAGTAGCCTATTTCCAGCTGTCCTACTACCATGGAAATCATTTTCTTTTTTTTTTTTTACTTTCCTCTCTCCCTGACTAAACTCTGAACTCTATGGAGGCAATGGAGGTACTGCATTCATCTTTGTATCTCTAGCATGCAGCAACATGGCACACTGCACATATAAAAAAAAATGGTTATGGTGGGGCGCCTAGGTGGCTCAGTCAGTTGTGTCTGACTTTGGCTCAGGTCATAATCCCACGGTTTGTGGGTTCAAGCCCTGTGTTGGGCACTGTGCTGACAGCTCAGAGCCTGGAGCCTGCTTTGGATTTTGTTTTCTTCTCTCTCTCTGCCCTCCTCCACTCATGCTCTGTCACTCTCTCTCTCTCCTCTAAAAATTGAATTAAAAAAAAATTAAAAAAAATTTAAAAGAGATTATAGGCAACTTTCTATCATCAGTAAGAAGTAATCCATCCCAAACTAGTTTTACCTACCAACCAATATACTTCTGTGTTGCCTTCTATTTCCACTGAGTATATGTTCAAGGAAAACATGTTAATTTTATATTTAGCTTAAATGAAACATTATTAAAGATAGATGCTACAAAATGCCATTTTTTTTACATTTTTATCTGCTTAAATTTAACTTCCAACTCAGCCACTTACTAGCTTAGGCAAGTTACAGAACTAATCTGTTTAGACTCTCACTAAGCTTCAATTTCTTTTTGTGAAAATGGAGTAAAACTATGTTGCCTGCTTTGTGACATTTTCATAAGGATCCACTGAAATAATACATGTAAACTGTTTAGTTACATGCCTGGCCAGTAAGTGCACAGTAAATGAAAGCTATGATAAATCACAAAACAACTTCTTCAGTGTAAACTGATTATGGTGAAACTAAAGATAATATAGAATATATATAATGTTCACTGTACAAGTAGACTTCTCTCAAAGAGATACAATCCTTAAAAATATGTATTTATCTTTTGGTTACTTTTAATCAAATCATATTTATCTGTTTTTCTGAAATTCCCAAGGAAAGAAAAATTCCCATTGGGGAAAATGTGGCTCTCTGTTGTAACTCTCTTTAAATCACAGTTATGAATCCACAAGCAAATCTTTAAAAAAAAAAAAAAAACATAATGCATTTAACCAGGATAGTGGTAATTTTCCCATGAAACATTAGAATATTCAAACCACAAAATGGAAATGTTGTAGTAAGTTTTACAACATTGTAAACATGGTACAGAAAGTGAAGAGTTTAGAAACTACCAAGAATCATTTTTGCCTAGGGCTACAGTTACAAAAAAGGCAGGTGCATGTCTGAAAAAGAGCAAGAAAATGGGGAGAGTAGCATAGAAAGATGTCAAAGAGGGTGGGGATCAGATCATATGGGGCCTTATAGACTATTATAAGTGTAATGGCTTTGGTACACTGAGTGAAATGGGGAGCCATGGTACAGATTTGATAAGCCAAATGTCATGATACTGTTCAGGTTTTAAATGGATACTGTTTCTGTGTTGAGAATATACTGTAGAGGGTGATGGTGAAGCACAGAGACCAATTAAGAGTTGTAGTTCTAGTAGTCCTACCACTCTCATGGCAGCCCAGGTGAGATTTCAACTAGTGTGGGACCAGTGAAGGTGGTAAGAAATGGTCAGCTATTGCAAGTACCTTACACTGAAGGTAGAGTTAATGTGTTACATAATGAATTGAATGTGAGAAAAATATTCAAAAACAATTCCAAAGATTTTTGCCTGAGTAACTGGACAGATGGATATACCATCAACTGAGAAGGGGAAGACACTGGAAGGAGAGCAGTTTTGGAGGGGAATATCAGCAGTTCAGCTTTAAATATATTAGTTTTGAGATATCTATTGACCATCCAAGGTGAGATGTTGATTTTGAAGTTTTATATATGAGTCTAGAGTTCAGATATGAGAACTAAACTATAGGTAAATTTAAGAATTGTGATCACACAATGGGATTTAAAAGCACAGTACTGGTTGTAATTACCAAAGAAGGTAGAAAAGAGAGGGGAAGAGAGGGGAAGAGAAAAAAAGTGTAGAAAGAGAGGGGAAGATGTCCAAGGACTGATCCCTGGGCTTCTCCTCCATTAAAGGTTGAGAACATGAAAAGGAATCAGCAAAGAAGATTCAAAAGAAGTAGCTAAAGAAGCAGAAGGAAAACTAAATCAATGTTGGGGGTGAAGGAGGGGGAAGCATTTCAAAGTGGAGAGAATGATCAACTGTATCAAATGTTACTAATAAATCAATTAAGATGAGACCTTAGAACTGATCATGGGATTCATTAGCATGAAGATCTTTGGTGACACTGATAAGAGTAGTTTTCATGGAATGGTGGAATGGAAGCCCAGCTTTGAATGAGTTCAGGAGAGAAATTAGAAGTAGTAAATATAACCCAAATTACAGGGAGGTGTTTTGCTTCAAAAGAGAGTAAAAACTGAACAGTAGCTGGAAAGGGAGATAAGGTCAAGATAAGGTTTGGTAAATGAGACAGCATGTTTGCAATACTACTGGGAATGTTACAAGAGAGGAGAAAATTACTGGAGGGGAGTCAGGTTGGCTCAGTTGGTTAAGCGTCTGACTGGATTTCAGTTCAGGTCATGATCTCATGGTTCCTGAGCTTGAGCCCCACATCAGGCACCACACTGAAAGTGTGAAGCCTTCTCGGAATTCTTTCTCCCTCTCCCACTTGCATGTGCGCTCTCTCTCTCTAAATAAATAAACATTTTTTTAAAAAAAAGGGAACAGTGTCCTTGACTAGGTCAAAAGGAATGTAACCTTCTACATGAAGAGAAGAATAATGACCTGAAAAGTTGATCTATGGTGACAGGTAGTAAGAAACTATGTGAGTGCAGAACACTTAAAGTTAGGTAGATGTAGTAGTGCTAGGAATCTGTGGAAGCTCTCTTCTGATTGCTTCAATTTACTCAGTAAATTAAACAGCAAGGTCATCAGTAGAGAATAAAGATGGGAATACTTCTGAAGATTGAACAGCAAGTAAAAGTGTAAAATGGAAATCTAGCAGCACAGTTGAGGGAATGGGGTAGAGACATATAAAATGACTCTCTGAAAACATAAAGGCTTATTTGGAGCTTTAGAAAAGGAATTGGTTTTGGAATCATTAATAGGAATTAATAGGGATTACTACTGGATTAAAATGGTCAAAACCTGAAGGACAGGAAGAGGACCAGTTTAGGAAACTGTTTTCATAGCTCACAAGAAACAATTACAGAGGGATATTGTCTAAACTAGGGCAACAACAGCTGAAGAATAACAGAGGAAATATGTTAAGAGTGACTGCAAAAGCAGAACAATGGGATTTGGCAAGCAATTAGAAGTGACTGAGGAAACAAAGACAATTAAAGATGGCTATAAATGTTGAGCTTAAGTGGAGTATGGCAATGCCACAGGAAAACTTGAAGAACTATTTCAATACTGCAAAAATTAGTAACCAATTGGTAAGCAAATTAAAGTAGTAATTATCATTAGAGTGAAGTATGAGTGAAAAAAAGAAAGAAGATTTTAAAAGATTAAAAGTTTCAATAGTGTCACGAACGTTTCTGTTGTTGCTGTCCTCATTGTTTGCGTTAATTAAGATAAAACAACCAAGTGCTAAAATGATGGGCAGTGTAGGTAATTGGGAAATATTGGCAAATAAAGAAAGAACAGAGCTTTATTTGTTAACGGAAGACAATGAAACAAAACATTTATAAAACTATCTATACAGAAAGCTTACATTTCAGGCACTACTATGGTAATATCATCCCCTTTAAACCTAAAAATAAATTTTCGAGAAGTTATATAAACTTTGCAGTGTAGTGCATAAATGGCAGAGCCAAATTCAAACCCAAGTCAGATAACCCCAAAGTCTAAGATTTTAACCACTACACAATTTATGCTCTGTAAAATTATGGACCTGGGAAAGGTAATATAGGTTGTTTAGCGTCCAAGGAGAATTTCAGATTTTAAGATCTTGGAGGTAGAAACATTTAAAAGAAAACACAATCCAAGGTATATTCATGAGTGTAGTTAGCTAAATATATATACATGCAGATGTCAAAGTTTAGGAAATCAAGGAACTAAGAGCAAAAATGCATCGAAGGACTTCCCAATACAATAGCTGAAATAACTGAAATGAATAGTAAGGGAAAAGTAAAAAGGATAGCTAAGTGCTATTACTGTCAAGGAAGGTCAGCACATAATAGACTTCACAAGACAAAGGGTCATTGAAAGGTGGTTCAAAGATAACACTAGAAGGAGAAGCAGGAAAAAGGGTGTACCACAGAGTTAGGGAAAAATGGCTGAGGGTAGCAATTCGAGGACTTTTATCAGGGGAAAAGCCAGATGCCATTTGTGGCTAGATAAGAGAAGTCAAGAGAAAGGTTTAAAGATAAAGGGAATTTGTTTGCATTCATTCAACAACATTACACAAGTATTTATTGAAGGCCTGCTAACTCTTAAAAGGACAGGAGCAAAATAGTGAGGTTGGGAAAGAGATATTGACAAGATGTTCTATACTGAGCACAGTTGAAGAGTAGAGTTTTTAAGTGATTCTTAACCTTTCATTGTGGTATAGATAAGGGGACCTGTGAAACTCCTATGAACCCTAACTCCACATCAATAAACATCCACAAAATCTTAACAATATTAAGTGGGATACAATTATAAATGAATGAATGATGAATCAGAATCTCCAGCATTCCTCTGGTCAAGCAAAATAATGTCCTATGACCCAAATTCTCCCCTCACCATCCTGCTACCATAAACTTCTGAATACTCAAAGTATTATCTTATTATCTAACACAAGAAATAATCTAGTCTGCAAGCTATAAAATATAAGTAACATGCTAAAAATGTAGGTTATATGACTGCTAATAGAACTTGGAGGAATTAATACATCTATATCTTCCACTGTTTTTTTTTAGCTTTTAATTTAAATTTCAGTTAGTTAACATATAGTGTAATATGAGTTTAAGGTGTACAATATAATGATTCAACACATCCATACATCACCCAGTGCCCATCACAACAAGCGCAATCCTTAATCCCCATCACCTATTTAACCCATTCCCTATATCAACCTCCCTCTGAAAACCATCAGTTTCTTTTCTATAGTTAAGAGTCTCTTTATTGCCTTGCCACTCTCTTTTTTATTCCCTCCACTTATGTTTTCTTTCCTAAAATTCACGAGTGAAATCATATGGTATTTGTCCTTACCTGACTTATTTCACTTAGCATGATACTCTCTACTTCCATCCATGTCCTTGCAAATGGCAAGATTTCATTCTTTTATATGGCTGAGTAAGAGTCCATATATATATGTATGTGTATATGTATGTATATATACATACATACAAAACACAAACTTATACATTCATCAATCAATTCACAAAAGGGAAGTTTCCATACCTAGCTGTTGTAGATAATGCTGCAACAAAAATCAGACTCCATATAACCCTTTTAATTACTAGTTTTGTATTCTTTAAATAAATAATTAGTAGTGCACTGGCTGGATCATAGAGGATTACTATTTTTTGCTTTTATTTTTTTAATGTGAAAATTATGTCAAATTGGTTTCCATACAAACCACAGTGCTCATCCCAACAGGAGCCCTCCTCAATACATATCATCCACTTTCCCTTCCTCCCCACCCCCCATCAACCCTAAGTTTATTCTCAGTTTTTAAGAGTCCCTTATGATTTGGCTCCCTCCCTCTCCAACCCCTTTTTTTTTGTTTCCTTCCCCTCCCCCATGGTCTTCTGGTAAGTTTCTCAAGAGCAACTTAAGAGTGAAAACATATGGTATCTGTCTTTCTCTGTATGACTTCTTTCATCTAGCATAACACTCTCCAGTTCCATCCATGTTGCTACAAAAGGCCATATTTCCTTCCTTCTCATTGCCATGTAGTATTCCATTGTGTATATAAACCACAACTTCTTTCTCCATTCATCCGTTGATGGACCTTTAGGCTCTTTCCATAATTTGGCTATTGGTGAAAGTGCTGCTATAAACATTCGGGTACAAGTGCCCCTGTGCATCAGCACTCCTGTATCCCGTGGGTAAATTCCTAGCAGGGCTATTCCTGGGTCATAAGGTAGATCTATGCTTAATTTTTTGATGAACGTCCACACTGTTTTCCAGAGTGGCTGTACCAGTTTGCATCCCCACCAACAGTGCAAGACGGTTCCCGTTTCTCCACATCCTCGCCAGCATCTATAGTCTCCTGATTTGTTCATTTTAGCCACTCTGACTTACAGGACGTGGTATCTGAGTGTGGTTTTGATTTGTATTTCCCTGATGAGGAGCAACGTTGAGCATCTTTTCATGTGCCTGGTGGCCATCTGGATGTCTTCGTTATAGAATTGTCTATTCGTGTCTTCTGCCCATTTCTTCACTGGATCATTTGTTTTTCAGGTGTGGAGTTTGGTGAGTACTTTATTGATTTTGGATACTAGCCCTTTGTCCAATATGTCATTTGCAAATATCTTTTCCCATTCCGTTGGTTGCCTTTTAGTTTTGTTGATTGTCTTCTTTAAAGTGCAGAAGCTTTTTATCTTCATGAGTTCCCAATAGTTCATTTTTGCTTTTAATTCCCTTGTCTTTGGGGATGTGTCAAGTAAGAAATTGCTGAAGCTGAGGTCAGAGAGGTTTTTTCCTGCTTTGTACTCTAGGGTTTGGATTGTTTCCTGTCTAACATTCAGGTCTTTTATCCATTTTGAGTTTATTTTTGTGAATGGGGTAAGAAAGTTGTCTAGTTTCATCCTTCTGAATGTTGTTGTCCAGCTCCCCCAGCACCATTTGTTAAAGAGACCGTCTTTTTTCCATTGGCTATTCTTTCCTGCTTTGTCAGAGATTAGTTGGCCATACGTTTCTGGGTCTAGTTCTGGGGTTTCTATTCTATTCCATTGGTCTATGTGTCTGTTTTTGTGCGAATACCATGCTGTCTTGATGATTACAGCTTTGGAGTAGAGGCTAAAGTCTGGGATTGTGATGCCTCCTGCTTTGGTCTTCTTCTTCAATATTACTTTGGCTATTTGGGGCCTTTTGTGGTTCCATACAAATTTTAGGAGTACTTGTTCTAGTTTTGAGAAGAATGCTGGTGCAATTTTGACTGGGATTGCATTGAATGTGTAGATAGCTTTGGGCAGTATTGACATTTTAACAATACTTATTCTTCCAATCCATGAGCACAGAATGTTTTTCCATTTCTTTATATCTTCTTCAATTTCCTTCATAAGCTTTCTATAGTTTTCAGCTTACAGATCTTTTACATCTTTGGTTGGGTTTATTCCTAGGTATTTTATGCTTCTTGGTGCAATTGTGAATGGGATCAGTGTCTTTATTTCTCTTTCTGTTGTTTGTTATTAGTATATAAGAATGCAACTGACTTCTGTACATTGATTTTGTATGCTGGGACTTTGCTGAATTCATGTATCAGTTCAAGTAGACTTTCCGTGGAGTCTATCGGATTTTCCATGTATAATGTCATGTCATCTGCAAAAAGTGAAAGCTTGACTTCATCTTTGCCCATTTTGATTCCTTGGATTTCCTTTTGTTGTCTGATTGCTGATGCTAGAACTTCCAACACTATGTTAAACAACAGCAGTGAGAGTGGACATCCCTGTCGTGTTCCTGATCTCAGGGGGAAAGCTCTCAGTTTCTCCCCATTGAGGATCATATTAGCTGTGGGCTTTGATGATATTTCAGTATGTTCCCTCCATCCTGCCTTTTTCGAGGGTTTTTATTAAGAAAGGATGCTGAATTTTGTCAAATGCTTTTTCTGCATCGACTGACAGGATCATATGCTTATCTTTTCTTTTATTAATGTGATGTATCACACTGAATGATTTGCGAATGTTGAACCACCCCTGAAGCCCAGGAATGAATCCCACTTGATCAGGGTGAATAATTCTTTTTATATGCTGTTGAATTAGATTGGCTAGTATCTTATTGAGAATTTTTGCATCCATATTCATCAGGGATATTGGCCTGTAGTTCTCTTTTCTTGTAGGGTCTATCTCTGGTTTGGGAATCAAAGTAATGCTGGCTTCATAGAATGAGTCTGGAAGTTTTCCTTCCCTTTCTATTTTTTTGGAAAAGCTTGCAAAGGATAGGTATTATCTCTGCTTTAAATGTCTGGTAGAATTCCCCAGGGAAGCCCTCTGGTCCTGGATTCTTATTTGTTGGGAGATTTTTGAAAACTGATTCAATTTCTTTGCTGCTTATGGGTCTGTTCAAGTTTTCTATTTCTTCCTGTTTGAGTTTTGGAACTGTGTGGGAGCTTAGAAATTTGTCCATTTCTTCCAGGTTGTCCATTTTGTTGGCATATAGTTTTTCATAGTATTCCTTGATATTGCTTGTATTTCCGAGGGATTGGTTGTAATAATTCCATTTTCATTCATGATTTTATCTAAGTCCTCTCCCTTTTATTTTTGAGAAGCCTGGATAGAGGTATATCAATTTTGTATATTTTTTCAAAAAACCAACTCTTGGTTTCATTGATCTGCTCTACAGGTTTTTTAGATTCTCTATTGTTTATTTCTGCTCTGTTCTTTATTGTTTCTCTTCTGCTACTGGGTTTGGGGTGTCTTTGCTGTTCTGCTTCTATTTCCTTTAGGTGTCCTGTTAGATTTTATATTTGGGATTTTTCTTTTTTCTTGAGATAGGCATGGATTGCAATGTATTTTCCTCTCAGGACTGCTTTTGCTGCATCCCAAAGCATTTGGATTGTTTTATTTTCATTTTCATTGGTTTCCGTATATATTTTTTTAAATTTCTTCTGTAATTGCCTGGTTAACCCATTCATTCTTTAGTAGGGTGTTCTTTAACCTCCATGCTTTTGGACCATTTCCAGACTTTTTCCTATGGTTGATTTCAAGCTTCATAGCATTGTGGTCTGAAAATATGCATGGTATGATCTCAATTCTTTTGTATTTATTGAGGGCTGTTTTGTGACCCAGTATGTGATCTATTTTGGAGAATGTTCCATGTGCACTCGAGAAGAAAGTATATTCTTTTGCTTTGGGATGCAGAGTTCTAAATATATCTGTCAAGTCCATCTGATCCAATGTATCATTCAGGGCCCTTGTTTCTTTATTGATCCTGTGTCTAGATGATCTATCCATTGTTATAAGTGGAGTATTAAAGTCCCCTGCAATGACCACATTCTAATCAATAAGGTTTCTGATTGTTTTATATATTTGGGGTCTTTCAGATTCAGTGCATAGACATTTATAGTTGTTAGCTCTACCTGATGGATAGACCCTGTAATCATTATGTAATGCCCTTCTTCATCTCTTGTTCCAGCCTTTAATTTAAAGTCTAGTTTGTCTGATATAAGTATGGCTACTCCAGCTGTCTTTTGACTTCCAGTATCATGATAGATAGTTCTCCATCCCCTCAGTTTCAATCTGAAGGTGTCCTCAGGTCTAAAATGAGTTTCTTGTAGACAGAAAATAGATGGGTCTTCTTTCATTATCCATTCCGATACTCTATGTCTTTTCTTTGGAGCATTTAGTCCACTTACATTCAGTGTTATTATTGAATGATATGTGTTTAGAGTCATTGTAATGTGTGTAGGTTTCATGCTTGCAGTGATGTCTCTGGTACTTTGTGGTCCTTGCAACATTTCACTCACAGAATCCTCCTTAGGATCTCTTGTAGGGCTGGTGTAGTGGTGATGAGTTCAGTTTTTGTTTGGGAAAACCTTTATCTCTCCTTCTATTCTGAATGACAGGCTTGCTGGATAAAGGACTCTAGGCTGCATATTTTTTTGTTCATCACATTAAAGATTTCCTGCCATTCCTTTCTGGCCTGCCAAGTTTCAGTAGATTGTTCTGCCACTAGTCTTATCGTTCTCCTTTTATATGTTAGAGCATGTGTATCCCTAACTGCTTTCAGAATTCTCTCTTTTTCCTTGTATTTTGCCAGTTTCACTATGATATGTCATGTAGAAATCGATTCAAGTTACGTCTCAAGGGAGTCCTCTGTGCCTCTTGGATTTCAATGCCTCTTTCCTTCCCCAGATCAGGAAAGTTTTCAGCTATGATTTGTTCAAGTACACCTTCAGCCCCTTTCTCGCTCTCTTCTTCTTCTGCAATTCCTATGATATGGATATTGTTCTGTTTGATCGCATCACTTAGTCTCTAATTCTCCCCTCATACTCCTGGATTTTTTATCTTTTTCTCAGCTTCCTCTTTTTCCATAATTTTATCTTCTAATTCACCTATTCTCTCCTCTGCCTCTTCAATCTGAGCTGTGGTCACCTCCATTTTATTTTGCACCTCATTTATAGCTTTTGTAGCTCCTCATGACTATTTCTTAGTCTCTTGATCTCTGTAGCAATAGATTCTCTTCTGTCCTCTATACTTTTTTCAAGCCCAGCGATTAATTTTATGACTACGATTCTAAATTCTTGTTCTGTTTTATTTCTTAAATCATTTTTGATCAATTAGTTAGGTGTCTCTGCTTCCTGGAGTTTCTCTTGAGGAGAATTCTTCCGAACTCTCCTTTTGGGTAGTCTCTGTGGTGGCTCCAAACTTCAGGGCACTTTCTATGTGCTGTCTGGAGTAACTTGTGTTGGTGGGCAGGGCCACAGTCAGACCCTCTGTCTGCCTGCAGCCCACTGCTGGCACCACAGTCAGACTGGTGTGTACCTCTCCCAGGGGCAGGACTCACTGTGGAGTGGTGTGGCCCCTGTCTGGGCTACTTGCACACTGCCACACTTGTGGTTCTGCTTCTATGGGATATGGCCAAGGGCAAATTAGCCTGGGTGGATATGCAAGGTTCACAGGGGCGGGAGGGGCAGGCTTATCTAGCTTTGCTGTCAGTGGTCCCCTGCAGGAGGGGCCCTGCAGCACCAGGACATAGGCGGACCCATTGGAGGGATGGATCCACAGAAGCAACAGTGTTGGGCGTTTGTGCGGTGCATGCAAGTTCGGTGACCGGAACTGGTTTCCTTTGGCATTTTGGCCAGGAGATGGGAGAGGGAGATGGCGCTTGCCAGCGCCTTTGTTCCCCCACAGAGCTCTGTCCTTCCAGGGCTCAACAACTCTCCCTCCGGCATCCTCTCGCCCTCCCTGTTCTCCAGGAGTAGAGCTGTTGAGTTTTAACATTCCAGATGTTAAGTCCCTCTGGCTGTCAGAACTCACAGAGTCTGGCCCTTCTGCTTTTGCAAGCCAGACTTCAAGGGCTCTGCCTTGACCGGCGGGCTACCCCTCCACCTCCCAGCTCCTTCCCGCCAGTCCCTGTAGCATGCACTGCCTCTCTGCCCTTCCTACCCTCTTCCGTGATCCTCTTGTCTATGCTTGGCTCTGGAGAGTCCGTTGTGCTAGTCTTCTGGCGCTTTTCTGGGTTATTTAGGCAGATGTGGGTGGAATCTAAGCGATCAGCAGGACGAGGTGAGTCCAGAGTCCTCCTATGTCACCATCTTCCTAATCACTTGAGTACTTCTATTTTTAACTTTCTGAGGGAACTTCATACTTTTCCACAATGACTACATCATTTTGCTTTCCCACCAAAAGTATAGAGGGGTTTCATATTCTCTACATCTTCTCCAACTGCTGTTTCTTCTACTGTTAATTTTAGCCATCTAACAGGTATAAGGTGATATTTCAATGTAGTTTTGATTTGCAAATCCCTGATGATCAGTGATGTTGAGCATCTTTTCATGTGTCTTTTGGCCATGTGGATATCTTCATGGAAAATTATTCATTTCTTGTATCCATTTTTTAAAATTGGATTATTAGTCTTTTGGGTGATGAGTTTTCTAAATTCTTCATATACTGTGGATAGTAACCCTTTTCAGTTAACTCATTTATAAATATCTTCTCCAATTCCATAGGCTGCCTTTTAGTTTTCTTGATTGTTTCCTTTGCTGTGCAGAAGCTTTTTCATGTAGTCCCAAAAGTTTATTTTTGTTTTTGTTTCCCTTTCCTCAGGAGATATATCTAGAAAGAATTTGCTGTGGCTGATGTCAAAGTTACTGCCTATGTTCTCTTCTATGATTTTTATGGTTTTGGGTCTTATACTTAGGTCTTTAATCTACTTTTAATTTATTTTTGTGTATGGTGTAAGAAAGAGTTCCAGTCTGGGGCACCTGGGTGGCTCTGTTGGTTAAGTGTCCAACATCGGCTCAGGTCATAATCTCACAGTTCGTGAGTTCAAGCCCCACCTTAGGCTCTGTGCTAATAGCTCAGAGCCTGGACCCTTCTTCAGATTCTGTGTCTCCCTCTCTCTCTGCCCCTCCCATGCTCATGCTCTGTGTCTCTCTGTCTCAAAAATAAACAAATATTAAGAAAAATTTTTTTAGTAATTAAAAAAAAAAAGAAAGAAAGAGTTCCAGTTTCTTTCTTTTGCATGTTGCTGTCCAATTTTCCAAATACCATTTGTTGATGAAATGGTCTTTTCCCCACTGGATATTCTTTCCTGCTTTGTCAAGATTAATTGACCATATAGTTGTGGGTTCATTTCTGGGTTTTCTATTCTCCTCTTTGATCTATGTGTCTCTTTTTGTGTCAGTACACTGTTGGAATTACTACAGCTTTGAAATATAATGTGAAGTCCAGGATTTTGATGCCATCAGCTTTCCTTTTCTTTGTCAAGGTTGCCTTGACTATTCTGGGTCTTTTGTGGTTCCATATTCTTCCTTACCAGTTTGGATATACTCTATGTACAACTGTTAGTTTTCTGATTTCTGTGCCTAGGACTTTCAGTACTATGTTGAATAAAAGTGGTGAGAATAGACATCCCTGTCATGACTGTAGAGGAAACATTAATTTTATCCCCATTTAGGATTATATCACCTGTGGGTTTTTTATAGATGGGCTTTATTATGCTCAGGTATTTTCCCTCTAAACTTACTTTGTTAAGTGTTTTTATCATGAATGGATGTTGTACTTTGTCAAATGCTTTTTCTGCATCTCTTGGAAGGATCATATGTTTCTTATACATTCTTTTATTAATGTGGTGTATCACTTTAATTGATTTGCAAATATTGAGCCACCCTTGCAGCCCAGGAAATAAATGCCACTTGAGGAATGTTTCTTTTAATGTACTGTTGGATTTGGTTTGCTAATATTTTATTGAGAATTACTGCATCCGTGTTCATAAGGGATATTGGCACTGTAGTTTCTCTCTCTCTCTCTCTTTTGTGTGTGTGTGTGTGTGTGTGTGTGTGTGTGGTGTCTTTATCTAGTTTTGGAATCAGGGTAATGCTCACCTCACAGAATGAATTTAGAAGTTTTCCTTCCCTTTCTATTTTGATCTTCTTTTGTCTCGCTTTAAAAATTTTTTTTCTTTATATTTTGCCAATTTAAATACAATATGTCTTGGTGCTGGTCTGCTTTTGTTTGAGAAGAACAGGTATTAACTCTTCTTAAATGTCTGGTAGAATTTGCCCATGAAGTCATCTGGTCCTGGACTGCTGTGTCCTGGGAGATTTTTGATTCCTGATTCAATTTCTTTGCTGGTTATTGGTCTGTTTAAGTTTTCTATTTCTTCTTATTTTAGTTTTGGTAGTTTATAAGTTTGTAGGAATTGATCCATTTTTCCAGATTGTCCAATTTGAGGGCAAATAGTTTCTCATAACATTCTCTTATAATTGCATTTCTGTAGTGTTAGCTGTTATTTCTCCTATCCCCTTTGTGATTTTATTATTTGGGTCATTTATCTTTAATCTTTGATATGTTTGGCTAGAGGTTTATCAATTTTATTAATTTTGTTCAAAGAACTATGTCCTGGATTCATTGATCTGTTCTGTTGTTTTTTTTAACTTTCTATATCATTAATTTCTGCTCTGAAGTTTATCATTTCCTTAATTCTGCTGGCTTTAGGCTTCTTTTGTTGTTCTTTCTAGATCCTTTAGTGTAAGGTTAGGTTGTCTGAATTTTTTCTTGCTTTTTGAGGTAGGCCTGTATTGCTATATACATCCCTCATATGACCACATTTGCTGCATCTCAAAGCTTTGGACTGTTCTTATTTTCATTTGTTTCCATGCATTATTTTCATTTGTTTCCATGTATTTTTTTTTATTACTTATTTGATTTCCTGATTGACCCATTCATTCTTTAGTAGCATGTTGTTTAACCCCCATGTATTTGTTGTCTTTCCCTATTTTTTCTTGTTGGTGACTTCTAGTTTCATAGCATTGTGGTCAGAAAAGGTGCATGGTATGACTTCAAAATTTTGTATTTGCTGAGCCGTGTTTTGTTACCAAACATGTAATCTGTTCCAAAGAATGTTCCATGTGCACTTGAAAAGAATGTGTTTTCTGCTATTTAAGAATGCAATATTCTGAATATATGTGTTAAGTCCATCTAGTCCAGTGTGTCATTCAAAGTCATTGTTTCCTTATTGATTTTCTTTAGATGATCTGTCCACTGATGTAAGTGGGGTGTTAAAGTCCCCTATGATTTTTGTATTATTATCAATGAGTTCCTTTATATTTGTTATTATTTTATAGATTTGGATGTTCCCATGTTGGTTTCATAAATACTTAAATTGTGATATCTTCTTTTTGGATTGTACCCTTTATTATTATATAGTGCCTTTCAGTATCTTTTGCTATACTTTTTGTTTAAAAGTCTATTTTGTACAATTTAAGTATTGCTACTCTTTCTTTGGAAATTGATTTGGATGATTGATGTTTTTACATCCCCTCACTTTCAATCTACATTTGTCTGTATGTCTAAAATGAGTGTCTTGTAGGCAGCATATAGATGGACTTGTGCGTTTTTTTAATCCATTCTATCATTCTATGTCTTTTGATTGGAGCATTCAATCCATCTACATTCAAAGTATTATTGATAGATATATATTTATTGTCATTTTTATTTCCTCTTTTGTGATAGTTTCTGGAGATTTTTTCTGATCTTTTCTTGTCTTTCTCACGTTCATGGTTTGCAGATTTTCTTTAGTGATATATTAGGATTTTTTCTCTTTATTCATTGCATGTTTATTAATGGTTTTTGATAAATGGTTACCATTCAGTTTGTATATAACTTCTTCTGCAAATAGCACTCTATATTAAGTTGATGTTCATTCAAATTTGAACCTATTCTTTCCTCCTTTTCTCCCCACAATTTAGGTATATTTCACTATATTTTCCTTTCTGTGTGTATGAGTTCCTGAACTGATTTTTACAAAAAATATTCATTTTTATTGCATTACTATTTCTTGTCTTTATTCTGTCACTTTTGGTCTCTCCTTTGCACTCAAAGAGTCCCCTTTAATATTTCTTGCAGGGCTGGTTTAGTGGTCACGAACACCGTTAGTTTTTGTCTGGAAAACTCTTTACCTTGCCTTCTATTCTGTACATTAGCCTTGCTTGACAGAATATTCTTGGCTGCAGATTTTTCCCCTTCAGCAAGTTGAATATAGTATGCCACTCCCTTCTGGCTTACCAAGTTTCTGTTGGGAAATCAGCCGCTAGCCTTAAGGGTCTTCCTTTGTAAGTTAAGGACTTCTTTTGTCTTGCTGCTTTTAAGATCTTTTCTTTATGACTATATTTTACCAATTTAAATACACTATGTCTTGGTGTTGGCCTGCTTTTGTTGATTTTGATGGCAGTTCTCTGTGCCTCGTGGAACTGGATGTCTATTTCCATCCCAGATTAGGGAAGTTTTCAGCTATTATTTCTTCAAATAAATCTTCTGCCCCCTTATCTCTCTCTTCTTCTTGAAAATCTATAATATAAAAGTTATTCCATTTGATGGTTATTGAGTTCCCTAAGTCTATTCTTATTTTGCATAATTGTCTCCTTTGCTCAGCTTCATTACTTTCCATTATTTTGTCTTCTAGGTCATTAATTAGTTCCTCTACTTCTTCCAGACTGCTGTTCATTGCATCAGATATTTCTAATCTTGTTTATTGCACTCTTCATTTGTGATTCTTTTTTAATTCTTTTATCTCTGTAGTTAGGCTGTCACTAACGTCTTCTTTTCTCAGTCCCAGTGAGTATCCTTATGAATGTTGCTTTTAATACTCTATCAGGCATGTTACTTATATCTGTTTTGCTTAGATTTCTGGCTGTGGCCTTATCCTATTCTTTCATTTGGGATATATTCCTTTGTCTTTGCATTTTGTCTAAGTCTCTTCTTCTGTAGGAGAGAAAAGCCAATTATGTCCCTACTCTTTTGTTCCTAGAGAGGTGTCTCTGTGAACACTGCCTCGCAGGGGCAAGCTCAGAGAACAGCAAACAATCTCCCCATGTGTGCCCCAGGTGTTTCAATGACATCTGTCCCTAGGTTGTTTGCCTGCCTTCTCTCAAGGCACAGGGCAATGCCCTCAGGGCTCTATCCCAGCCAAACCTGTTGACCTTTAAAACTCCAGGCTTTAAGCCTTGCTGGTTGCAAGAACTCAGGAAATTCAGCCCATCAAATTTTCTAAGTCAATGGATTTGGGGAAATGTTCTCCTTGTGCACTCCCCTGTGTGCGTCTCTCTCTCTCTCTCTCTCTCTTTCTCTCTCTCTCTCATTCTCTCTCTTTCTCCCTTCTACTTGACCATGGCTCCATCCCCTACTCAGCAGCTGTGATCTATCTGTTTGTCCCTTAAACCATATCTTTGCATGCACTTCCTACCTTCCTCCATGTGGCCTCTTTTCTCTCTTTAGTTGTGGAGTTTGTTTTGTCAGTCTTCAGGTCAATTTCTGAGGCATTTAGAATAATTTGGTAGTTATCTAGTTGTGTTCCTGAAATGAGCTGAGCCTAGAGTCCTCCTACTTCCTTTTTCTTCTCCTTCTCCTTCCAGGCATTATTTCCCCTCTACTGTTTTTTTCTTTGCTTGTCTGTTTGTTTTACTGTCTTCCTAACTCTATTCCATATAAACAACAAGATACCTTGTGCTGTTTTCCGGAAAGTGAACTTTGGTCTGTTTTTCTTCACCAAAAACAGAAACACAAATTAGTTGATTGAAAAACTGATTCAATGTGCAGGAGACCACAAAATACTAGAGGACACAAATAAGACAGCCTTTGCTTTCCAGAGATCATAGTGGAAGTGATAGTTAGGTAAGGATATTTTAACTCAAGTCAAAAAACATACTTCTGAAGGGGCACCTGGGTGGTTCAGTTGGCTAGGCATCTTACTTCAGCTCAGGTCATGATCCTGTGGTCTGTGAGTTTGAGTCCCGCGTCAGGCTCCGTGTTGACAGCTCAGAACCTGGAGCCTGCTTCGGATTCTGTGTCTCCCTCTATCTCTGCCCCTCCCTCCCTCTCTCTCGCTCTCACTCTCAAAAACAAACATTTAAAAAATTTTAAAAAGCATACTTCTGAAAATAGTTTTGTTGTATCAACAAGTTTCTGGACTCTCCTTTACATGATATAAATGCAATCCATACAAACACACATACTTAAAAACCTGTAATACTCTGGGCACACACATTTTAAAATTACAACAAAAGTAAGGTACAAACTTACCATCATTTTTTCAAAAAGATCCAGTACTTCCTTTTCTGACAAATTCAACGATCGTTCATCATACAATGGCTGAGCTGCTGGAAACTCACTCATTGCAACTTGAGAATCAATAGGATGCTGAATAAAAGGTTTTTCTTTTTTGACAGTAGATTTTCTAAAACTTGTAATTCGGTCACGCTACAAAAAGAAAAAAAAAAAGAAACTCTAAGAAAGAAATTCAGAATCATAAATATGAAGTACTGAAATATCAAAATAGCACTTAGTATAATACTGTCTTTTGACAAACTTATTTTAAGCAAGAATTTCTAGTTAGAGATTGCACAATTTTGAAACCTTTTAATTCAGTCTCAGAAGTCTGAGGTGTGAAAAGTAGTCCTCCAAGGTAAACCTTAGTGCCTCGTCATTTCCACTTTACACTGTAAATAGGTAAATAAAAGTCTTGCATCAAAGTTATGTAGTTGTTTGAGGGACAATAGTGGCAACTTTTGAATTATGAGAAATAAAGAAAGGAATAAAAAAGAGCCCCAATATTCACTTCTCAGGTGGGAAATTACAGTAATGTTTCTCTCTTCAAAGTGCCAAAAACTATGACAAGTATCTATGGATACCTTGCCAGCATAGTGGTCAAGTATAATGGTTAATAACAAAGACTCTGAAGCCAGACTGCCTGGGTTTGAATCTGTCATTTATTAGCTGAGGAACCCTGTGCAAATTACATGCTCTTTCTCTGTTTTCTCATCTCTAAAATACAGATAACAAGTTAATATATTTTAAATAAATAATGATATTACCTACACTGCACAGGGTTATTATGAGATTCAAATAAGTTCATATGTTTAGTGTACTCAACTGCTATTTTTTATTCTTGTTACTATTATTTCCTTTACTTTTTTTCCCTAAAAATTGAGGATTAACAAGACATTACCTTTTCTATTTAATGGAAATGTTAACATAAATAAAAATGTCTTATTCCTACAAATACTATCATAAAGAACTTGATGTTTTACGGATATTAATTCTGTACCATTGATTCCACGTATAATCTCTAATAATTAGCACAATCTCTAATAATCAGCTTGCTATTTCATGTAAAGTGAGTTAATGACTCCAGGTACATACAAAGAGCCCAATCTGTTTTAAACCACAAAATATCAGACATCAAAAATTAGTAAGGTCCATAAAACTGAATGCAACTCAGTTTTATTCTGGTTTCTGTTAGAAAGCACATGCATACCATCAACTCATGTTAAACAAGCAGACATGTTAGATGTGAGGACAGTGCATCTTCACTGTCATGTTACTGAGTCCTCATAAATTATTTTAAAAACACAAAAAGCATCACAGAAGTTATTACCCCAACTTATGTAAATTTCCACTGACCCCTCCCCCATTAAAAGAACATACTTCTTATTTTGATTCAAAGAACACTTTCTTAAAATTAAATGTACTTTTAAAGAAATATGGCCAGTTTTATACAACTTATTTAGGATTACAAAAATGATTTTAGAATATGGTTGCTTGCAAAGAGATTATATAAATCATAGTGTTTTAGAATTGGGAAGAAACTTGAAAAATCATCTAGACCAACTCTCTCATTTCAGAAAAAAAGTAACTTGATAAATTTATAAGTCCCTGGTCCCTATCCTGGTGTTCACATTAAGATTCATTTCTTTACATCATCTTGAACTAATTCAAATTTTCTTTTAACTATTTAAGGAAAATTAAATTGGTTTAGATATGTATTATATCTTCGAACAACTCAAGAAAAAATATTAAGTAATCCCAAATAAGTTTGAGTACATACCCAACAGCCTAATTTCACTAAAAAATATGGTGGACATAAAAGCATTTAAATATGCAATCGAGCATTAAATCAAAATATCTTTGTTCCTGTCTCTTCATTGTCACTTTTGCAGTGCTAGCTTTTTACTGAGTAGCATTATTTACATATATATTTGATTTTCCACTATGCCTTTCATTTCTATCTAGAAAATTGGCTTTTGCTTTCAGCTATATCTTGATAAGAAAATGAATATAAGCCACATACTTTTACCTCCTTAAATCACAAATAATATTGTACATTATTTGTAATTTCACAAAGTAAAAAATGGCACTGCTTAAAATATCATTTTTTTAAAGTTTAGCTATGAAAGAGCACATTTAAATGTTATGCCCATAAATTTTAATAAGTTTTACTATGATGGCCTCAGCTCAAAATATTTGCGGATTTTAAATTTAATAGCACGTATCTAGCTAAAGTAATAAACTTAGCTTTCTATATTAAATTAATTTCCCCTAATATTAATATTAATCTTTTACTTATTCACAATTTTCTTGGCTATCAAAAAGGAAAAAAAATAGGTGTTTTCCAGGTTAGATTTACATAGAGATTTTAAAATTTTGGTTAAGGTATGTTTAAGGATATCAAAATCTTGTTGAGTTCTCATAATTCTTTATACTGATTTTTCAAAAAAAGAAAAGTCATTCTATTGACAAATTGTCCATTTTACTATACTTTGTAAACATCTAGACATTTTATATCTTACATACATCAATGCTTTAATGTCCACCCACTTTAGTAAAAAGGCAACATGCATAAGTAACATAACAACATGCTACTAAAACCACCTTACCACATCATCTGCCAAAGTTTTTATTTGAATGTTCTATTAAAATCAAAAGGAAAAAAATACCTGTCAGATAAGAGAAATTCATAGATCAAACAAATAATTGAATGATGCTTATTTACTTATTAACTATAATCGAAAAGAATTAGCAAGTTTAAATATATAACTATATACATTCTTTACAAAAGGAGAAAAAAAAATTTTAAGGATTAAAAATGAAGATTTGTAGGGGGGATACCTATGCCTTTTAAAGACTGATTTGACTTAAGATCCCAAAGTCAGATTTGGATCAGATACCATTACCATAGTGCTCAAACATGAGAAAAGATATAGCAAAATCATAACCCCTTTCAAGTTTGTTCAAAGTTTTAGAATTGACAATGTTTTTAAAATAAATTTTTTAAAAAAGGAGAAATGTCACATTTAATAGTAATCAAATAGCTGAGTGTAGAACTCAGTTACTCTGATATTTAAAAGGCATCTTTATAAATATTCTAGATAAAATTGAATTCACTGATTCTGTTAATATATACCTATTTCTAAAAAACTCCAACACTTGTTCTTTGCATGGGATTTTCTACTTCTAATGCTGAAAAGCAATGAAAATGCTGTATCCTAATTAATACAGTGGTTAATACAAACTACCAAACAATAAAATGGGCACCACTATTTGGAGAACTAGAGTGCAGCAATACTAAAGTAATAAAGCAATATTACATTAAAGGAAAGTAATATTTAATAATTTAGTAATCTTCCATGATTTAGAAAATAATTCAAGATCTTACAATAACATATGATCAGCATGAAGGGCAGTTATTATTATATCATAAATATGTTGAAATGCTAATTAAAATTTGATTAGGAAGGAAAAAGATTTTTTAAATTTCTATTAGGAATTGAAATTAATCTTTCTGCCACACCCTGTACATTTAGTTCTTATAACAGAAGCTAAATGATATGCATCAACGTTGTTGTGCATGCTCACATTCCTTTTTACTAAGGAATCTGTGGTCATCCCACTAGTAAGGAGAATTCATGATGAGTTCTAACTAAGTGAGAATTATTTGGTCTCAGGATCTCTTGAAATTGTTCTTCAAATACCACCAACCAAATGCTTTTAAGGATCATCTTTCTCTGGATCAACTAGGACAAATACACTATTATATGTATAGTTTTTTTTTCTACTTTTAATTCATTGATTCCCTCAGGGACACTACACATTTACATTTCTGTATGAGGTCTTCATCACATCCTGCTAACACAAACCTCAATCAATCTTTATTGCCTAGGAGAAAAAAGAAGGGGGAACTGAAGCCATTTTAAGAGAGATCAATCCACAGCAGGACTATCTCTATGTGGCATTTTCTCTTTAATTTTCCTTCTGGGTTAAAGAAAACTTTTATGCCCCATGGCAAGCTTCAGGATTACCTATATTATAAAATCAGAGTGAGAAATGTCAAATCAAAAGTACCTCAACTACCCTGCCACATTCCAGATATGTACCTGTCCACCTGTCTTATTAGTAAGTATATTAGACAATTCTTCAAGTAATTGCTGCTTTTCTTCTTTTTCCATTCTTTGGGGTTATAAACTCAAAATTAAATGCACATCTGTATCTTCAAAGTGAGAATGTAAATTAGGTGAAATATGATTTAATTTAGTCAAATTATCTAACTTAAGGTTTAAATATGTCTAGAATGCTTTAAATATATATCTCAATTGAATGTATGTTGACAGTTTGATCATGGGGTAACAGAAACAAGAAAAAAAGTATTGCTAGTAATATTTTCACCTTCTCTTATGGGAAGAAATTTGAGTTTTATTTTCTACTCTCACTTTTTTTATTAAATTTTTTTCTATATTTAATCACATAGTATGGCATTAGAGACTATTAAAGTTGGGCAGAATTTAAGATAATCTGGTCAAAAGTTTTCATTTTACAAATGATGAAACTGAAGCTTGAAAGAGGCTAAGTGATCTGTCCAAGGACCACAAACCTATCTGGTTACAAAAGTGCATGCTAACTTTCAGTCAACATACCAACTTTTCAGTTAGTATAATCAAGATCTACAATACTAGGACTGAATTACTGACTTGAAACAATTCATAGTAATCTCAAATTCACAGATACCCCCTTTAACTGTCTTTTCACATCTTAATCCAGGGAGTCAAGCATCTTATCAAAGAGCATTCCCCTGGCACCCAAAGTCCTTCCCCAACACATCTTACATGTAATCCTGCAAGGCCCTACTGATCTGTACTCTCTTCAGACCCCTCTAACCTCATTTCTTGCTACTGTCGCTTTAATTCCCTCAGCTCCAGTCACACTGACCACCTTACTCTTCTTCAATAATGCAATAAAACACATGCACTGGCTCTTCCCGCTACCTGGAATACCCTTTCGATTTCCATATTTCCATATCCATTACTCCATAATCCCTCCTTAAAAGGAGTTTTTTGCTCAGTGAGACCCAATCTGTCCATCCTATTTAAATGGAAACACCAAGGTTAGAAGATGGCAGTGGAGTAGGAGGACCCTAGGCTCACCTCATCCCAGAAAACAACTAGATAACTATCAAATCACCTAATACCTCAGAAATTGACATAAAAAAAATTGACAGAACAAACTCCACAATTAAAGGTAGAGAAAAGGCCACATCGAAGAAGGTAGGAAGTGCAGAGACACAGTTTGGGAGGGAAACATCTTCCCCACTGCAGTAGGGAGGGAGCTGCAATCACAGAGAAAAGTGAGAGGTAGACTAACATACAGGGAAGCACAAGGGGAAAATAAAATCCCTGTAGAAACTGTCTTGGAAAGTAAGAGGGGCTGAATTTCATGACTTCTGACAAGAAGCAGGGCTTAAACCCTGGAATTGTAAAGGTCAATGGGCTTGGCTGCAATAGAGCCTAGAGGATATTACGGCTGCTGTTGGAGAGAAGGCAGGCAGGCAAAAAGACCTATGGACAAACAGCATGGCAACAGTGATCTGAAGAGCACCTAGGCCACAATATGGGGAGTTTATTTGCTCATTTCAGAATGCATCCCAGAAAGGCGGCAATGGAAGGTGCCATTTCCCTCTGCTGCCTTTCTTCAAAAGCACAGGGCTACCTGTGGAAAACATTGCTGTGCCAACACTTGCTACCTAACTTGTTTACACCAAACCCCACTCTCCATACCCTGGTAGAACCACAATTCTGGAAGTGCCACTTTCACTTGCCTCAGTGGCAGTACTGTGGACCTCTGAATCGAGACTAGTCTAAACCTCTTCTCACACTGCATCCACCCACTTGGGATATTTGCAGTATTGGTTTTGGCAGCAGTGAAAAGGTCTCATTTCACAAGCAGACCAGAGCATACCTAGTCAAAATGGGCCACATTCAGTCCAAGGACCAAACATTGCTCACAAAAGGCAAAGAAAGTCTCTGCAGATGACTGGCCTGAAGGATAAAGTGGCCAGGAATAAACATTACAGTACACAGAGCACACTAGAAGACACTGCCCAAAATGCCAGACCCTGGGAAATAGGGAAAACCACTACAGGACCTCTTCTTCATAACGCCATGACCCACAAGAACAGGAGACATAGCTGACTTCCCTAACACAGAAAAACAGACATAGAGACTTACACAAAATGAGAAGACAGAGAAATATATCCCATATGAAAGAACAGGACAAAACCACAGCCAGCGATCTAAGTGAAACAGATATAAGTAACATGCCTGATGGAGTATGTAAAGCAACGATCATAAGGGTACTCACTTGGCTTGAGGAAACAGTGGAAGACATGAGTGAGACAAATAACACAGAGATAAGGAATAACACAGAGATAAAATGCATAAATGAACTGAGAAACATTCTTGATGGAATGAAGAGAAGGCTGGAAAAAGCAGAGGGAGTAATTAATGACCTAGAAAGCAGAGTAATGAAAACTAGCCAAGCTGCACAAAAGCAAGAAAAAATAATTGTGCAAAATGAGAATAGATTTAGGGAATACAGTGACTCTATCAAATGTATAACATTTATAGTACAGGAGTCCCAGAAGGAGAAGACAGAGAAAAGGGGGCAGAAAATTTATTAAAAGAAATAATAGCTGAAAACTTCCCTAATCTGAGGAAGGAAACAGATATCCAGATTCAGGAGACTAAGGGAAATCCCATCAAAATCAACAAAAGCTGACCCACACCAAGATATATTGTATTTAAATCGCCAAAATATAGCGAAAAAGAAAAAGTTATAAAGCAGCAAGACCAAAGAAGACATAACATACAAAAGGAAGCCCCATAAGGATAGCAGGGGATTTTTCATCAGAAACTTGGCAAACCAAAAGGGAGGGGCATGGCATATTCAAAGTGCTGAATCAGCAGCCAAGAATACTCTATCGAGCCAGGCTATCATTCAGAACAGGAGGAGAGATAAAGTGTCCCAGACAAACAAACACTGAAGGAGTCCATGACCACTAAACCAACCCTGTAAGAAATACTAAAGTGGACTCTGAGTGGAAAGGAGAAACCAAAAGTGACAGTATGAAGGTATGAGATACAAAAGTAGTAAAAATATATTTTTCTGTAAAAAAAGTTAAAGACCCCACAAAATAAAATGATATAAAATATGACACCATATACGTAAAACATGGGGACAAGAATGGGTTCAAACTTATATGACCATCAAATTAATATAGACTGTTATATGAAGAAGAGATTATATACAAACAGAATGGTAACCATACATTAAAAACAACTAATAAAAATTCAAAGAATAAAGAGAAAAATTCCAAATATATCACTAAAAAAATCAGCAAACCATAAGAGAGACATACAATAAAGAATCAGAGAAAGTCTTCAGAAACAAACACAAAACAAGTAATAAAATGGTAATAAATATATATCTATCAATAATTACTTTGAAAGTAAATAGACTAAATGCTCCAATCAACAGACATAGGGTGTCAGAATGGATGAAAATAAGACCCAGCTATATGCTGCCTATAAGACACTCATTTTAGACCTAAAGACATCTGCATATCAAAAGTGAGGGGATAGAAAAACATCTATGATGCAAAAAAATATCAAAAGAAAGCCACAGTAGCAATATTTATATCAGACAAAGTAGACTTTAAAACAAAGACTAACAAGAGACAAAGATGGAGAGAGAGTATGTAATAATAAAGGGAATTATACAAGAATATATAACAGTTGTAAAAATTTATACCCTCAACATTAGAAGCATACAAATATATTAAATAGTTAATAACAAACATAAAGGAATGAATCAATAATAACACAATAATAATAGGGAACTTAAATACCCCACTTACATCAACGGACAAATCATCTAAGCAGAAAAATGAACAAGGAAACAATGGCTTTAAATGACACATTGAACCACATGGATCTAACAGATATATTTAGAGCACTGCATTCTAAAACAGCAGAATACACATTCTTCTCAAGGGCACACTGATCATTCTCCAGAATAGATAACATATAGGCCATAAAACAAGCCTTAACATATTCAGGATTTAAGTCATACCATACATCTTTTCTGCCCACGATGCTATGAAACTAGAAATCGCCCACAAGAGAAAATCTGGAAAGCCACAAATACGTGGAACTTAAACAATATACTACTGAACAATTAATGGGTCAACCAGGAAATCAAAGAAGAAATTAAAATGTACATGGAAACAAATCAAAGTAAAAACACAATGGTCCCAAAATTTGGGGATAAAGCAAAAGCAGTTCTAAGAGAGAAGTTTATAGCAAGAAAAATCTCAAACAACCTAACCTTACATCTGGAGGTAGAAAAAGAACAACAAACAAAACCTGAAACCAGCACAAGGAAGAAATTAATGAAGATTTGAGAAGAAATAAATGATATAGAACCTAAAAAAACCCATAGAACAGATCAATGAAACCAGGAGCTGGTTCTTTGAAAAAATTAATTAGTAAACCTCTAGCCAGTCTTATCAAGAAAAAGAGAGAAAGTACTCAAATAAATAAAATCACCAATGACAGAGAAGAAATAAACAACACCACAAAAATATAGTTATAAGAGAATATTATGAAACACAATATGCCAACAACATGGACAACCTAGAAGAAACAGTTAAATTCCTAGAAACATATAAACTAACAAAAGTGAAATAGAAATAGAAAATTTGACCATGCCTATTACCAGCAATGAAATTGAATCAGTAATCAAACAAAACTTGCAACAAACAGATGTCCAAGTCCAAGACCAGATGGCTTCACAGGTGAATTCTACCAAACATATAAAGAAGAATTAATACCTATTCTTAGAATTAATACTGATTCTTCTCAAATTATTCTAAAAAATAGAAGAGGAAAGACAACTTCTCAACTCATTCTATGTGGCCAGCATTACCCTGATACCAAAACCAGATAAAGACACCATTAAAAAAGAGAACTATAGGCCAACATCCCTAATGAACATAGGTACAAAAATCCACAACAAAATACTAGCAAATCAAATCTAACAATACATTTAAAAAATAATTCACCACGATCAAGTGGGATTTATTCCCAGGATTCAAGCATGGTTCAATATTCAAAACTCAATCAACATACTACATCACATCATAAGAAAAAGGATAAAAACCATATGATGATTTCAATAGATGAAGAAAAAGCATTTGAAAAACTAAAACATCCATTCATGATAAAAACCCACAACAAAGCAGGTTTGGAGGAAACATACCTCAAAATAATAAAGACCATCCATGGAAATCCAACAGCTAAAATCATACTCAGTGGGGAAAAACTGAGAGCTTTTCCCCTAAGGTCAGCAACAAGACAACGAAGTTCTTCTTACCACTTTTATTAAACATACTAGTACAGGTCCTAGCCACAGCAATCAGAGAGCAAAAAAAGAAATAAAAGGGATCCAAATTGGTAAGAAAGAAGTAAAACTTCCACTATTTACATATGACATGATACTATATGTAGAAAACCTACCAAAAAATCCCAAAACCCAAAAACCCACTCCACCAAAAAAAAAAAAAAAAAAAAAAAAAAAAAAAAATCCTAGAACTGATAAATGAATTCAGTAGGGTTACAGGATTAAACAATCAATATACAGAAATCTGCAGCATTTCTATACACTAATAATGAAGCTGCAGAAAGAGAAAGTAAGAAAACAATCCCATTTAGAGTTGCATCAAAAATAATAAAATACATAGAAATAAACTTAACCAAAGAGGTGAATGACCTGTTCCCTGAAAACTATAAAATGCTGATGGAAAAAATTCAAGAGGACACAAAGAAATGGAAAAACTTCCATCCTGATGGATTGGAAGAACAAACATTGTTAAAATGTCTATACTACCCAAAGCAATCTACACATTCAATGCAATCCCTATCAAATACCAACAGCGTTTTTCACAGAACTAGAAGAATCCTAAAATTTGTATGCAACCACAAAGAACCCCAAGTAGTCAAAGCAATCCTGAAAAAGAAAAACAAAACTAGAGGTATCATGATTCCAGACTTCAAGTTATACAAAGCTGTAGTAATCAAAACAGTATGGTACTGGCACAAAAATAGATACAAAGATGGATGGAACAGAATAGAAAACTCAAAAATGAACTCGCAACTATATAGCCAATTAATCTTCAAGAAAGTAGGAAAGATTATCCAATGAGAAAAATATAGTCTTTTCAACAAATGGTGCTATGAACACTGGATAGCTACATGTGAAAGAATAAAACTGTACCACTTTCTTGCAACACACAGAATAAGAAACTCAATATAGGTTAAGGATCTAAATGTGAGACCTGGGGTGCCTGGGTGGCTCAATTGGTTAAGTGTCTGACTTCAGCTCAGGTCATAATCTCGTGGTTCGTGGATTCAGGCCCCACATTTGGCGCTGTGCTGATGGCTCAGAGCCTGAGGCCTGCTTTGGATTCTGTGTCTCCCTCTCTCTCTGTCCTTCCCTTGCTCACACGCACATTTGTTCTCTCTCTCAAAAATAAACGAACATTAAAATATATATATATATTTTAATTTTTTTAATGTTTATTTATTTTTGAGACAGAGAGAGGCAGAGCATGAACAGGGGAGGGTCAGAGAGAGAGGGAGACACAGACTGTAAAGCAGGCTCCAGGCTCTGAGCTGGCAGCACAGAGCCCGACGCAGGGCTTGACTCACAAACCATGAGATCATGACCTGAGCCGAAGTCGGAAGCTCAACCAACTGAGCCACCCAGGCACCCCTATATTTTTTAAATGTGAGACCTGAAATCATAAACTTTCACACCAGTGGTAGCAGCTTCTTACTAGATCTGTCTCCTGAGGCAAGGGAAACAAAAGCAAATATAATCTATTGGGATAACATCAAAATAAAAAGATTCTACACAGCAAAAGAAACAATCAACAAAACTAAAAGACAGCCTATTGAATGGGAAAAGATATTTGCAAATTATACATCCAATAAAAGGTTAGTATCCAAAATTATAAAAAACTTATACAAATAAACATACAAACAATAAACAATCCAATTTAAAAATGGACAGAAGTCATGAGCAGACATTTCTCCAAAGAGGACACCCAGATGGGCAATAGACACATGGAAAGATGTTCACCATCAACTCATCATCAGGGAAACACAAATCAAAACTACAATGAGATATCACCTCTCACTTGTCAGAATGGCCCAAATAAGAAACTCAAGAAACAAGTGTTAGTGAGGATGTAGAGAAAAAGGAATCATTGTGCCCTGTTGGTAGGAATGCAAACTGGGGCAGCCAGTATGGAAAATATGGACGTTCCTCAAAACGTTAAAAAACAGAACTACCTTACAATCCAGCAATTCCACTACTAGGGTTTTACACAAAGCATATAAAAATGCAAATTCAAAGTGATACATGCACCCTGATGTTTATACCAGCATTATTTACAATAGCCAAATTATGGAAGCAGCCAAGTGTCCACCCAGTGGATAAAGAAGATGTGATATATATACATATATATATATATATATATATATATATATATATGATATGTGTGTATGTATGTGTGTGTGTGTATATGTGTATATATATATATATATATATATATATATATATATATATATCGCTTGGAATATTACTTAGCCATAAAAAAGAATGAAAGCTTGTCATTTTGCAATGACATAGGTGGAATTAGAGTATAATGCTAAGCAAATAAGCCAGAGAAGGACAAATACCATATTAATTCACACATATATGTAACTTAAGAAACAAAGCAAATAATCAAAGGGGAAAAGAGAGAGACACAAACCAAGAAACACACTCTTAACTATAGAGAATAAATTGATAGTTACCAGGGGAAGGTGGAAGGAGGGATTCAGGTGTATAGAATTGTTGAATCACTACATTGTACACCTAAAATGAATATAACATTGATGTTAATTATACTTCAATTAAAAAAAGACATGTTTGTATAAATGACAAAAATTTGATTCCCATAAAATAAAAATAAATATATAAATCCTCCTTCAGAAGAGTAAATAATAAAATAGGTTATTGGGTATGTTATATTTAAATTATCTTCAATAGAAAATAAATTTTTTCAGGGCACCTGGGTGGCTCAGTCAGTGAAGCTTGCAACTCTTGATTTGGGCTCAGGTCATGGTCTCAGTTTGTGAGTTTGAGCCCCACATCAGGCTCCACACTGATTCTCTCTCTCCCTCTCTCTCTGCCCCTCCCTTGCTCATTCTCTCTCTCTCTCTCTCTCAAAATAAATAAATAAAACTTAAAAAATAATTTTAAAGAAAATAATTTTTTTTCTGCCAAACAAGTGTCTTTATGTATCAGTCAAAAAAGAAACATAGGAAAGGAGCTGGCAATAATAAAAAACTCCACCAAAAGAAAAAGTTCAGGGAACTGTAAAGAGCTGCTTGACAAGATTAAGCAGTCATTTTTACATAAACTGACCTTTAAAAAATATTTTTACATGGTGTATTAAAACACATTTTCATCTATACTTGTGGTGAACATAACATAACAAATAAAGAAGGTGAATCACTATATTGTACATGTGACACTAATGTAACATTGTGTGTCAACGATACTCAATTACAAAAAAATATTTTAAAGATTTATTGTCCTCATTTTTTTTTACATTTATGTAAAAAAAGTCTACAGGGACAAAGTCTCAAATTTTATCTGAATGTAATTTACATCCATCTCTCTCACACATGAGATGTAAGCAGACATTTTAGATTTTACTCTTGTGTATGAACTATAGCACTACTGTCGAGTTAAATTTTTTTAAATTTTTTTAAATTTTTTTTATTTTTTTAAACAAAAAAATATTTTAAAGATTTATTATCCTCATTTTTTTTACATTTATGTAAAAAAAGTCTACAGGGACAAAGTCTCAAATTTTATCTGAATGTAATTTACATCCATCTCTCTCACACATGAGATGTAAGCAGACATTTTAGATTTTACTCTTGTGTATGAACTATAGCACTACTGTCGAGTTAAATTTTTTTAAACAGAAAAACAAAAGTGGTCAAAAAAGAAACTTTATTAGACTCACACCCATGAATTACAAGCACTGATTAAAATCATTTTAGTAAGCTTTTACTATGCAAATCGAATTATAAGAATCATTACGATGAGGGCATATTGCACCAATGAGTATAGCGACCATATATTTTCATTAAAATCAACTCTAGAAAAGCAATAAGCTTGTGCATTAGTCAAGCAATTAGAGTTTATTAAACTTCATTTGTGATCACTTATATTAAATATAACGTAGTATAGTATTATATGAGTATTGTATAATCATAAAAGTATCACTCCAGAGTCTCAACCCCTTAAGAAAAAGAGAAATGGCTGATTTATGTATAAATTCTAATGCTGAAGTTCTGATTGAACTGCAAGAATCATTATTGTAAGAAAATTAAGTTTTAATTTTCTCAGACAGAAATTAACAAAAACAGCAAGATATAAAGATTCAACTCCTATGGCTGTTACATGGTAATACAATGATTTATAAAAACCGTGTAATTACTCTCATACAGAAATTGGACAACTAAATTGTATGTAATTCAAAAGTCTCACCACCACCTAAAAAACTTAGTCACAAAATTTTACTATGTTCTTTTTGAAATGTGTAAGTTGGCCATCGCAATAAAAATGAAGGGTCAATTATTTATGTAGGTTTAACTTGTTTGCTAACAAGGACAGAGGCAACATGACACAGAAAACCATGTTTGGTTCAACTGAATAAATATTTGAGCACCTATTATGCACCTGTTCAGTGCTGAGCACTAGGAATACAATCAAAAGCAAAATAAACATGCATTCTTCCTTTATGGAGGTTGTACTCTAGTTGAAAGTGGGTGATGGGCACTGAGGAGGGCACCTGCTGAGAGGACCATTGGGTGTTGTATGGAAACCAATTTGACAATAAATTTCATATTAAAAAAAAAAAGAAAACGAGATAAATGAAAGATCACAATAGAGAAGTTCTGAGATCTCTAAAAGAGTACTACCCTAAAATAAGCTCTATAGACAGAGGTTTTAGGGGAAGATGGCAGCATAGGAGGACACTAGGCTCACGTCGTCCATCTGATCACTGAGATTCCACCCATACCTGCCTAAATAACCCAGAAAACCACCAGAAGACTAGCAGAATGGACTCTCCAGAGCCAAGTATAGACAAGAGACCCACAGAGGAGTGTGGAAGGGCAGTGAGGCGGTGTGTGCTACACGGACTACTGGGAGGGAGCCAGGGCAGTAGAGGGGCAGCCTCCCGGACAAGACAGAGCCCCTTGCAAAAGTGGAGGGCCCAGACTCCGTGAGTTCTGACAGCCAGCAGGACTGAACATCGGGAAGGTTAAAAGTCAACAGATCTACTGAGAGAGCGGGGGCGGGGGAGGGGGGCAAGAGGACACCAGGAGGGAGAGTTGTTGAGCCCCAGAAGACGGACCTCAGCTCGGTGGGGAACAAAGGCGCTGGCCAGCGCCATCTCCCTCTCCCATCCCCCAGCCAAAATCCCAAAGGGAACCAGTTCCAGTCACCCAACTTGATTGCACCATACAAACACCCAAAGCTGTGCTTCTGTGGATCCATGCTTCCAACTGGTCTGCCTCCCTCCAATGCTGCAGGGGACCACCAACAGCAAAGCAAGCTGAGCCTGCCCCTCCCACCCCTGTGCACATTGAGGATGCTCCCCATCTAATATGCCAGATCCCATCAAACCAGCACAACAACCCTGGCAGTGTGCAGATAGCCCAGACAGGGGCCACACCACTCCACAGTAAGTCCTGCCCCTGGAAGAGGGGAAGATAAGGTACATACCACTCTGATGGTGGCCCCAGTGGTGGGCTGGGACAGACATCAGGTCTGACTGCAGCCCCGCCTACCAACACAAGTTAATCCAGACAGCACCTCAGTTCCGCACCACTCTAGGGACTATCCAAAATGACGAAACGGAAGAAATCTCCTCAAAAGAAATTCCAGGAAGTAGCGACAGTTAATGAATTGATCAAAAACAATTTAAACAATATGATGGAACAAGAATTTAAAACAAAAGTCATAAAATTAATCGCTGGGCTTGAAAAAAATATAGAGGACAGCAGAGAATCTATTGGTACAGAGATCAAGAGACTAAGAAATTGTCATGATGAGTTAAAAAATGCCATAAATGAGGAGCAACATAAAATGTAGGTGACCGCAGCTCAGATTGAAGAGACAGAGAAGAGAATAGATGAATTGGAAGATGAAATTATGAAAAAAGAGGAAGCTGAGAAAAAGAGGGACAAAAAAATTCCAGGAGTATGAGGGGAGAATTGGAGAACTAAGAGATGCAGTCAAACGGAACAATATCCATATCATAGGAATTCCTGAAAAAGAAGAGAGAGAGAAAGGGGCTGAAGGTGTACTTGAACAAATCATAGCTGAGAACTTCCCTGATCTGGGGAAGGAAAAAGGCATGAAATCCCAGAGGCACAGAGGACTCCCTTCAGACGTAACTTGAATCAATCTTCTGCACAATATATCATAGTGAAACTGGCAAAATACAAGGATAAAGAAAAGATTCTGAAAGCAGCTAGAGATAAATGTGCTCTACCATATAAAAGGAGACCGATAAGACTAGTGGCAGAACTATCTACTGAAACTTGGCAGGCCAGGAAGGAATGGCAGGAAATCTTTAATGTGACAAACAGAAAAGAAATTGCAGGCGAGAATCCTTCATCCAGCAAGTCTGTTATTCAGAACAGAAGAAAAGATAAAGGTCTTCCCAAACAAACAAAAACTGAGGGAATTCATCACCACTAAACCAGCCCTACAAGATATCCTAAGGGGGATTCTGCTAGTCCAATGTTGCAAGAACCACAAAGAACCAGAGACATCACAACAGGCATGAAACCTACAGACATCACAATGATTCTAAAGTGATATGTTTCAATAGTAACACTGATTGCAAATGGATTAAATGCTGCAAGCAAAAGACATAGGATATGAGAATTGATTAAAAAACAAGACACATCTATTTGCTGTCTACAAGAGACTCATTTTAGACCTGAGGACACCTTCAGATTGACAGTGAGGGGATGGAGAACTATTTATCATGATAGTGGAAGTCAAAAGAAAGCTGGAGTAACCATACTTATGTCAGATGAACTAGACTTCAAATTAAATGCTGTGGTTGTTTAACATAGTGTTGGAAGTTCTAGCATCAGCGATCAGACAACAAAAGGAAATCAAAGGCATCAAAATTGGCAAAGATGAAGTTAAGCTTTCACTTTTTGCAGATGACATGATTTTATACATGGAAAATCCGATAGACTCCACCAGAAGTCTCCTAGAACTGATACATGAATTTAGCAAAGTTGCAGGATACAAAATCAATGTACAGAAATCAGTTGCATTCTTATACACTAACAATGAAGCAACAGAAAGACAAATAAAGAAACTAATCCCATTCACAATTGCACCAAGAAGCATAAAATACCTAGGAATAAATCTAATCAAAGATGTAAAAGATCTGTATGCTGAAAACTATAGAAAGCTTATGAAGGAAATTGAAGAAGATATAAGGACATGGAAAAACATTCCGTGCTCACGGATTGGAAGAATAAATATTGTCAAAATGTCAATAGTACCCAAAGCTATCTACACATTCAATGCAATCCCAATCAAAATTGCACCAGCATTCTTCTCAAAACTAGAATAAACAATCCTAAAATTCATATGGAACCACAAAAGGCCCCGAATAGCCAAAGTAATTTTGAAGATGACCAAAGCAGGAGGCATCACAATCCCAGACTTTAGCCTCTACTCCAAAGCTGTCATCATCAAGACAGCATGGTACTGGCACAAAAACAGACACATAGACCAATGGAATAGAATAGAAACCCCAGCAATAGACCCACAAACATATGGCCAACTAATCTTTGACAAAGCAGGAAAGAATAGCCAATGGAAAAAAGACAGTCTCTTTAACAAATGGTGCTGGGAGAACTGGACAGCAACATGCAGAAGGTTGAAACTAGACCACTTTATAACACCATTCACAAAAATAAAGTCAAAATGGATAAAGGACCTGAATGTGAGACAGGAAACCATCAAAACCCTAGAGGAGAAAGCAGGAAAAGACCTCTCTGACCTCACCGTAGCAATTTCTTACTTGACACATCCCCAAAGACAAGGGAATTAAAAGCAAAAATGAATTGCTGGGACCTTATGAAGATAAAAAGCTTCTGCACAGCAAAGGAAACAACCAACAAAACTAAAAGGCAACGAACAGAATGGGAAAAGATATTTGCAAATGACATATCAGACAAAGGGCTAGTATCCAAAATCTATAAAGAGCTGACCAAACTCCACACCTGAAAAACAAATAATCCAGTGAAGAAATGGACAGAAAACATGAATAGACACTTCTCTAAAGAAGACATCCAGATGGCCAACAGGCACATGAAAAGATGCTCAACGTCGCTCCTCATCAGGGAAATACAAATCAAAACCACACTCAGATATCACCTCACGCCAGTCAGAGTGGCCAAAATGAACAAATCAGGAGACTATAAATGCTGGCGAGGATGTGGAGAAACGGGAACCCTCTTGCACTGTTGGTGAGAATGCAAATTGGTGCAGCCACTCTGGAAAACAGTGTGGAGGTTCCTCAATAAATTAAAAATAGACCTACCCTATGACCCAGCAGTAGCACTGCTAGGAATTTACCCAAGGGATACAAGAGTGCTGATGCATAGGGGCACTTGTACCCCAATGTTTATAGCAGCACTCTCAACAATAGCCAAATTATAGAAAGAACCTAAATGTCCATCAACTGATGAATGGAAAAAGAAATTGTGGTTCATATACACAATGGAGTACTACATGGCAATGCGAAAGAAATATGGCCCTTTGTAGCAACATGGATGGAACTAGAGAGTGTTATGCTAAGTGAAATAAGCCATATAGAGAAAGACAGATACCATATGGTTTCACTCTCATGTGGATCCTGAGAAACTTAAAAGAAACCCATGGGGGACGGGAAGGAAAAAAAAAAAAAGAGGTTAGAGTGGAAGAGAGCCAAAGCATAAGAGACTCTTAAAAACTGAGAACAAACTGAGGGTTGATGGGGGTTGGGAGTGAGGGGAGGGTGGGTGATGGGTATTGAGGAGGGCACCTTTGGGGATGAGCACTGGGTGTTGTATGGAAACCAATTTGACAATAAACTTCATATACTGAAAAAAAAAAGGCTGTACCAAGACATGAAGAAGAGCATTACATAATAATTACAGGGTCTATCTATCAGGAAGAGCTAACAATTATAAATGTCTATAGGCTGAATACGGGAGCCCCAAAATATATAAAATAATTACTCACAAACATAAGCAACCTTATTGATAAGAATGTGGTCATTGCAGGGGACTTTAATACTCCACTTACAACAATGGATAGATCATCTAGACACAGGATCAATAAAGAAACAAGGGCCCTGAATGATACATTGGATCAAATGGACTTGACAGATATATTTAGAACTCTGCATCCCAAAGTGACAGAATATACTTTCTTCTCGAGTGCACACGGAACATTCTCCAAGATAGATCACATACTGGGTCACAAAACAGCCCTCAATAAATACAAAAGAATTGAGATCATACCATGCATACTTTCAGACTACAATGCTATGAAGCTTGAAATCAACCACAGGAAAAAGTCTGGAAATGGTCCAAAAGCATGGAGGTTAAAGAACACCCTACTAAAGAATGAATGGGTTAACCAGGCAATTAGAGAAGAAATTAAAAAATATATGGAAACCAATGAAAATGAAAATACAACAATCCAAATGCTTTGGGATGCAGCGAAGGCTGTCTTGAGAGAAAAATACATTGCAATCCAGACCTGTCTCAAGAAAAAAGAAAAATCCCAAATACAAAATCTAACACCACACCTAAAGGAAATAGAAGGAGAAAAGCAAAGACACCCAAAACCCAGCAGAAGAAGAGAAATAATAAAGATCAGAGCAGAAATAAACAATATACAATCTAAAAAAACAGTACAGCAGATCAATGAAACCAAGAGTTGTTTTTTTGAAAAAATATACTAAATTGATAAACCTCTAGCCAGCCTTCTCAAAAAGAAAAGGGAGAGGACCCAAATAGATAAAATCATGAATGAAAATGGAATTATTACAACCAATCCCTCAGAAATACAAGCAATTCTCAGGGAATACTATGAAAAACTGTATTTCAAACAAACTGGACAACCTGGAAGAAATGGACAAATTCCTAAGCACCCACACACTTCCAAAACTCAAACAGGAAGAAATAGAAGACTTGAACACACCCATAAGCAGCAAAGAAATTGAATCAGTTTTCAAAAATCTCCCTACAAATAAGAGTCCAGGACCAGATGACTTCCCTGGGGAATTCTATCAGACATTTAAAGCAGAGATAATTCCTATCCTTCTCAAGCTTTTCCAAAAAATAAAAAGGGAAGTAAAACTTCCAGACTCATTCTATGAAGCCAGCATTACTTTAATTCCTAAACCAGACAGATACCCAGCAAAAAAAGAGAAATACAGGCCAATATCCCTCATGAATATGGATGCAAAAATTCTCAATAAGATACTAGAAAATCAAATTCAACAGCATATAAAAAGAATTATTCACCATGACCAAGTGGGATTCATTCCTGGGATGCAGGGCTGGTTCCACATTCGCAAATCATTCAACGTGATACATCACATTAATAAAAGAAAAGATAAGCATATGATCCTGTCAATCGATGCAGAAAAAGCATTTGACAAAATTCAGCATCCTTTCTTAATGAAAACCCGTGAAAAAGGTGGGATGGAAAGAACATACTGTAACATCATCAAAGCCATTTATTAAAAGCCCACAGCTAATATGATCCTCAATGGGGAAAAACTGAGAGCTTTCCCCTTGAGATCGGGAACACAACAGGGATGTCCACTCTCACTGCTGTAGTTTAACTTAGTGTTGGAAGTGCTGGCATCAGCAATCAGACAACGAAAGGAAATCAAAGGCATCAAAATTGGCAATGATGAAGTCAAGCTTTCACTTTTTGCAGATGACATGATATTATACATGGAAAATCTGATAGACTCCACCAAAAGTCTGCTTGATCTGTTACATGAATTCAGCAAAGTCGCAGGATACAAAATCAATGTACAGAAATCAATTGCATTCTTATACACTAATAATGAAGCAACAGAAAGACAAATAAAGACACTGATCCCATTCACAATTGCACCAAGAATCATAAAATACCTAGGAATGAACCCAACCAAAGTTGTAAAAGATCTCTATGCTGAAAACTATAGAAAGCTTATGAAGGAAATTGAAGAAGATATAAAGAAATAGAAAAGCATGCCGTGCTCATGGATTGGAAGAATAAATATTGTCAAAATGTCAATACTAGCGAAAGCAGTCTACACATTCAATGCAATCCCAGTCGAAATTGCACCAGCATTCTTCTTGAAGCTAGAACAAGCAATCCTAATATTTGTATGGAACCACAAAAGACCCTGAATAGCCAAAGTAATATTGAAGAAGAAGACCAAAGCAGGAGGCATCACAATCCCAGACTTTAGCCTCTACTCCAAAGCTGTCATCATCAAGAGAGCATGGTATTGGCACAAAAACAGACATAGACCAATGGAACAGAATAGAGACTCCAGAATTGTACCCACAAATGTATGGCCAACTCATCTTTGACAAAGCAGGAAAGAATAGCCAATGGAAAAAAGACAGTCTCTTTGACAAATGGTGGTGGGAGAACTGGACAGCAACATGCAGAAGGTTGAAACTAGACCACTTTCTTACACGATACACAAAAATAAACTGAAAATGGATGAAAGACCTAAATGTGAGATAGGAAACCATCAAAACCCTAGAGGAGAAAGCAGGAAAAGACCTCTCTGACCTCAGTTGTAGCAATTTCTTACTTGACACATCCCCAAAGGCAAGGGAATTAAAAGCAAAAATGAACTACTGGGACCTTATGAAGATAAAAAGCTTCTGCACAGCAAAGGAAACAATCAACAAAACTAAAAGGCAACCAACGGAATGGGAAAAGATATTTGCAAATGACATATCGGACAAAGGCCCATATGTATCCAAAATCTATAAAGTACTCACCAAACTCCACTTCCGAAAAACAAATGATCCAGTGAAGAAATGGGCAGAAGACATGAATAGACACTTCTCTAAAGAAGACATCCAGATGGCCAACAGGCACATGAAAAGATGCTCAACGTCGCTTCTCATCAGGGAAATACAAATCAGAACCACACCCAGATAGCACCTCATGCCAGTCAGAGTGGCTAAAATGAACAAGTCAAGAGACTATAAATGCTGGCGAGGATGTGGAGAAACGGGAACCGTCTTGCACTATTGGTGGGAATGCAAACTGGTGCAGCCACTCTGGAAAACAGCGTGGACGTTCCTCAAAAAAATAAGTATAGATCTACCCTATGACCCAGCCATTGCACTGCTAGGAATTTACCCAAGGGATACAGGAGTGCTGATGCACAGGGGCACTTGTACCCAAATGTTTATAGCAGCACTTTCACCAATAGCCAAATTATGGAAAGAGCCTAAATGTCCATCAAATGATGAATGCAAAAAGAAGTTGTGGTTTATATACACAATGGAATACTACGTGGCAATGAGAAAGAATGAAATATGGCCCTTTGTAGCAAGGTGGATGGAACTGGAGAGTGTGATGCTAAGTGAAATAAGCCATACAGAGAAAGACAGATACCATATGTTTTCACTCTTATGTGGATCCTGAGAAACTAACCAGAAGACCATGGGGGAGGGGAAGGAAAAAAAAAGAGGTTAGAGAGGGAGGGAGCCAAAACATAAGAGACTCTTAAAAACTGAGAATAAACTGAGGGTTGATGGGGGGTGGGAGGGAGGGTAGAGTGGGTGATGGGTATTGAGGAGGGCACCTGTTGGGATGAGCACTGCGTGTTGTATGGAAACCAATTTGACAATAAATTTCATATTTAAAATAATAATAATAATAATAATAATAATAAAAATACACATTCTAGATTGAAAAAAATAAATAAATAAAAACCTTCCCAATTTCTGCTTGAATCCACCTTTGTTCCAGTAATATACAAAATGAGTACTTTAACTTAATCCTTGAAGGACTTTATGATTTCAACATAACTTTTGGAGATAGCCAACAATGAAGAATGCATTCTTTTTGACCTGGCTTTGTTAAACAGAAGCTTTCCTTGAAATCCAGAAAGAAAGTAGAACCACAAACTTAACAGTCTTATTAAATGTAATCAGGAGGGGGAAAACTAGTATAAAATGAGGTCATGTGTGTAAAATGTTACTAGTCTGTACATCTAATACATTTTAACTAAATCATTATAAGGTAGTTTCAACGGAGGGAAAAAAACTGAACTGAAAACAAATCAGAAAGGATTACTTCAAAAATATCCATTTATATCTGAGTAATTTGTTGCAAGCCCTATAGAAGTACATTTATCATGAGTAAAATCTGTCAAATTGATGTGAATTTTTCTGCCAAAATCCATTTTGATGTGACCATACAGCCCACATGTAATATTTGTTCTTAGTGAATAATGACTTGGATTTTCTTCTGCCTTCTCCTCTCCCTGCCAGCAAGACCAGTGAGAATGTTCCACCTTAAAGAACACAGAAGGTTATACTAATAAAATAACCCATAAACTATATTATGCACTTAAATATTCTGAAGAGGTTTATCTGAATTTTTACAGTAATCAAGGATGAAAATAAAGATCTTAAATATTTTGTGACAAGGCTAAAACATAGATGGCTGTGTACTGGAGAGACTGAGAAGTATGCTCTGAATCTCTTCAAGTATAAGTGATTAAGCAAAAAGTTCTTGTTAGCACTAAAATTCTGTTTCTGTGCTGTATTTCTAGTAAAAATATGTGCCTAAACTGGAGACTTGTATATGTGAGCCTAAAAGGATGAAATTTTAAGTTTTTATTTAAATTAGTTAGCATACAGTGTAATATTAGTTTCAGGTGTACAATATAGTGATTCAACATTTCCATACAATATCTGGTGCTCATCACAAGTACACTCTTTAATCCCCATCACCTATTTAACCCATTCCCCCTACCACCTCAAAAGGATGAAATTTTGACCAAGGATGGAAAGGTGTTGAATTAAACATCTACAAAGGAAAAGATAGATCACATGACCAGAAGGAAAACACTTAGGAGGAAAATTTTGGGGAAAGTGGGAGAAGATATATGTACCTCAATTTTTATGAAATAACCTAGGTTGGTAAAGGAAGGAACTGCCAAATAACTATTAACCAAAAATAAAGGGAGACTGCCAGATTAAGGTTAAGATAATTGTTGGGTACACAATTTTGACCTAAATCCAAGAGATTGTATCTGGAGACTAAAGAAGCTGCAATGGGTTGGTTAATATTCAGCCAAGATTGACCAGGTATTGGGGTGGGGGTGGGGGAGAGAGGTAGCAAAAAACAACCATAAAAATCTCAATCATGTTAACTACATAGGTCAAATTAGTTTTTTTTAGTGTGTCTAGGACTTCCACTTCTGCCCAGATTTACCACCCTGCCTAAAACAACAAAAAATACACATAAATATTTCAAACAATGTTTTCAAGATGCTGGACACCAGGCAGCAAATTCCAGTGATCCCTGAAAGATAGTAAATAAATGAGATAAGGCCTATGATTGACCCAGCATACTTCCTTGAGAAAGTGTCCAGGTAGTGGCCCAGGGAGGAGACCCAGGTAGAGCTCTGTAGAGCTGAGTTGAGGAGTTAAGAATCCAAGAACACCTGGCTGTTGGAGTTTACAGGGAAGAGTACCAGAAAACAGAAAGCTATAACAGAGAAAGAACTCAGGAGACCTCCAGAGGTACATACAATGTGCATATTCAGCAGAGTGTTGAATGGCACATGTATATAAGGTAACTACCTAAGGATGAGGAAAGAATGAACCATCAAAACATGCTAAATAGAGGACACTGCCTGGCACTCACACAGAGCTGGGATTAAAACCTGTTTCTACCAACCAGACAGGAAAACCTCATAATTAACTAACAAGGCACTGGGTAGAGATCTCAGAAGGCTCTTACCTCTAGACCTAAACTAAGCCTTGCTCTGATCTTGCCAAACAAACCTTAAAAGGAGACCCAAAGGATCAACCCATTTCCAAGTAACTTAACTACATCCCAGAACAATGCTCTAGAATAAGTACAGCAAATACAAAAATATCCACAATCCAATAAGGTAAAATCCACAAAATCTGGCATCTAATTAAAAATTGCCAGGCATATAAAAAGCATAAAGAGAAAAAAAAAACAATCAACCAAAACTGACCCAGAACTGACACAAATGTTAAATTTAACAGATGAGGGCATTAAAAGTTACTTTTAACTTCTATTCCATATGTTTCAAAAAGTTAAGCAGAGATATGGTGAATATAAAAAAGACCCAATTTGAACTTCTAGAGATAAAAATTATAATATCTGAACAGAAAACTTCATTGGATAGAATTAATGGCCAATTAGATATTACAATAGGAAAGATCAGTACATTGAACACATATGTTATAGAAACTATCCAAGTTGAAGCAAAGATTAAAAAGAAACAAATAAAAATGAAAAGAATATCAATAATAAGGGAGATAATTTTAAGTGACGAAATATATGTGTAATTGAAGTTCCAAAGGAAGATGATGGGGGAATAACAAATATTTACAGATATAATGGCCAAAAATGTTACAAGTGCTTTTTTTTTAAAACTATAAGCCCACTGATCCAAAAAGCCCAATGAACTCCAATACAAGAAATATGAATAAAATTACACCTAGGCACATCTTATTCACATCATTGAAAACTAGTGATAAAGAGAGATTCTTAAACACAGAGAACAAACTGAGGGTTGCTGGAGGGGTGTTGGATGGGGGGATGGGCTAAATGGATGATGGGCATTAAGGAGGACACTTGTTACTATGAGCCCTAGGTGTTATATGTAAGTGATGAATCACTAAATTCTACTCCTGAAAACATTATTACACTATATGTTAACTAACTTGGATTTAAATTAAATTTTTAAAAAAGGGAAAAAAAAGAAAACTAGTGGTGAAGAGGAAATATTAAAAACAGTCATAGGGAAAAAAAAAGATTATATAAAGGGACAGATGAAGGTAAACCAGCTAACACCAATCAAAAGAATGCTAGAGTGGCTATATAAATATCAGACAAAGCAGATTTCACAGCAAAAACAAAATATTACCGAGGATAAAGAAGGTCATTTCATGATAAAGGGGTCAATTAATTAGGAAGATATAAGGACTGTAACTGTTTGTGCCTGCAGTAACAGAGCTTCAAAACACATGAAGCAGAAACTGACAGAACTGCAAAGAGAAATAGAGAAATCCACAATTATAGTCAGAGATTTCAATGTCCCTCTCTCAATAATTGATAGAACAAGTTGAGGGAAAATCAGCATGAATATGAACACGTGAACAACACTACCAATCTATGTGATCAGACTGACATTTTCAGAATATTCCACCCAACAGCAGAATATACATTCTTCTCAAGCACATGCTGTACATTTATCACAAAACAAAGTCTCAATAAATTTAAAAGTAGTTAACATGAAATAAGTATATTCTCTGACCACAGCAGAATTATATTAGAAATCAAAACCAAAAGATTCCTGGAAATTTTCCAAATATTTGGAAAGAAATATATTTCTATTTTTTAAGTTTATTTATTTTGAGAGAGAGAAAGTACACATGAGTGAGTGGGAGAAGGGCAGAGAGATAAGAAGAGAGAATCCCAAGCAGGCTCCATGCTAAGCCCAACTCAGGGATCAATCCCATGAACCGCGAGATCATGATCTGAGCCAAAATCAAGAGTCTGACACTGAGCCACCCTGGCACCCTAGAAAGAAATACACTTCTAAATAATAGATGGGTCAAAGAAGAAAGCAAAAGAAAAATTGGAAAGCATTTTAACTAAATAAATAAAATCACATTATAATGGAATTTGTGGGATACCATAAAACCAGTAATTAAGAGGAAATATATACAAAACATGTCTATGTTAGAAAATATGAGCGTTCTCAAATCAATGACCCTAGCTGACACCTTAAGCAAATAGAAAAAGAGTAAATGAAACCTAAAGAAACCAGAAGAAAGAAAATCATAAAAGTCAAAATTGGAAATCAATGAAATAGAAAAACAATTTAAAAATAATAAAACCAAATTTGTTTCTTTAAAAAAAGTTCCTTTGGGGCACTGGGTGGCTCAGTCACTTAAGTGTCTGACTTTTGATTTTGGCTCAGGTCATGACCTCACATTTTGTGAGATCTAGCCCCACATCAGGCTAAGTGCTGAGTGCGCACAGCCTGCTTGGAATGCTCTCTCTCTCTCCCTCTCCCCCACACGCACTCTCCCTCTCTCTCTAAATTTTTTTTTTAATATTTGTTATTTTTGAGAGAGAGAGACAGAGTGCAAAGGGGGTAGGGGCAGAGAGAGAGAGAGGTAAACATGGAATCTGAGGCAGGATCCAGTCTCTGAGCTGTCAGCACAGAGCCCAACTCGGGGCTCCAACTAACAACCATGAGATCATGACCCCAGTCGAAGTCGGAGGCTTAACCAATTGAGCTACTCAGGTGCCCTAAGATTTTTTTAAAAAGGATCCTTAAAACTAATTAAAAAAGAGAAAGAGAGAAGACCCAACACTATGACTTCATGGATGTATCCTACCAAAATCAATTGTACAGAAATGTTTTCAGAAAACTGAACAAAATGCAAACTGATTCTTGGTTTAGGGAAGAAGTTGACAGGTAAGGGAGTGATTCCCAAGGGGCATAACCCTTCATAAGTGTGTGTGGATATGTTCACTATCTTGATTGTGGTAATGGTTTCACAGGCATGCACATATGCAAAATTTAGCAAGCTGTACACTTTAATTATGTGTGATAGAACAGACACAGATAGACAAATGACTATACACCAGTAACTCACTTATCTCCATTTACAAGGCATGAAAATAAAATCACAGGACTAAATTTATTCCTTAATATAGTATAATGTACAGATTCAAATCATTTGTTCCCTTTGAAAAATAGTAAACTCTGACTACCATTGCAAGCACTCAAATATACACTAGACTCAAAGAAAAATGTAACCTTCAAAGTGCCTTTCTCATTTATCTTATAAACTAATTCTGAAAATGGTTCCCAAACATTCCAAAAAGCATTTTGAGAAATGGTAACAGTATCACTGCAAAATAAAAATAAAACTCTTATCACCCAGGGTGACTATACTGAAGGGACAACAAGTGAACATATTTACAAGGATCTGTGGGCTTAGTATTTTATAGCCTTAGTTTATCATGTGTAAATGGATTTTTCTTAACACTGTGGAAAAATAGGTTTTATACCGTAACCAGATGGCTGAAAGAGTTGGACAGGTGACCCAGTTCAGAGGAAAGGTACTAAAATACATAAAATGTTTTAGTTTATTTTTTGTTTTAGAGCCATATTAAAAGACAAAAAAAAAAGATTAAACCAAAAGTAAAGAAGACAATGGAGGCATCTTATTCTCATGCTATTATCTGTATAAAATAATTTCTGCACTAAGACTACTACTTTGGCTATGTTTAAATACATACTGAGTAGCAGTCACTCCATCAAGCCCCAATCCCTTTTGTCAATAATCACACATGAAGATACTCATTCTGAATTACATGTAAACCTTCCTGCAAAATACTGTAGGTCACTGAAGCTTAAAATAGAAATAAACATGAGGCAAAGTATCACATTACATCTTGTGTGTGTCTTACTTCCTTTTAACTATGATTGCTTAACTCCATTGATGACAGAGAATAAATCTTACTGTTTAATCAATATTGTCATGTTAAAGCATATATAATCCAGCCATAACAAGTGAAGTATTGCAATAAGTGTCCCCAAAGTGTGATTTTTTATTTGGGGGGGAGGGGAGGGGTAGAGGGGGAGACAGAATCTTAAGCAGACTCCACACACAGCGTTGAGCCAGACACAGGGCTCAATCTAATGCCCCTGGAATCATGACCTGGGCCGAAATCAAGAGTCAGATGCTCAACCTACTGAGCCACCCAGGCGCCCCTCCAGGGTGTGACTTTCCATGATACTATCTCCATTAATAGCTTGCATCATTAGTCAATACTTGTTGTCCTGAGTTGAAAATCTTTGTTCTGAAATTCACTTTCAACTGCAAACCTATTGTGTTGCACAAAAATGAATGATCTGAATATTTATCTTCCTAGATTTTTTTCTTCATGTTAAAGATTAATCAAATGAGTATCAGAAATAAGCTACATATAACTCTTAACATTTAAATTATCTACATTTTTTTACTGTGTAGTATACATTTATGAGACTACAAAGTTTTAGCGTAGGGATTTTTAAAAGCCACACAATTTCTACTTCATTTAACCATTCATGGAACTTCAGAAAAGTTAGGAATTATCTCATGTTTAATAACAACACACTTCTCAAAAAGAGTTACCTAATATTTTCTTTGCTAGGTCAACAGCCATCACAAATTGATCGATTCACTTGAAAGCACACTATTTTTCATGCTGAAACAAACATGCATAATCATGTGTACATATGTGTACATACACACAGAGTTTGGAGTTTTGAGAACTTTTGTGACTTATCTCTTCTGACATGAAATTTCAAATAGTTTTGCCTAGTTTTTCTGCAGTTTTCTAAGTAAAATTCTTTAAGCAAAATAAACTTGCAAAATCAAAACAATTATTAATCATCATGGGAAAAGAACAATGATGCAAATTTATTCACTCATTCATTTAATATATATTTAATAAATACTTGCTAAAATGCCACTGTGGTGAGGAAAAATGAAACATGACCCATAATTTCATATAGCTTACAAACTAGGGGGAAGATAAACATTAAAGAATCACATACACAAACTTATGATAAATGCTATGATGGAGAGATACATGTGCTATGAAAGCATACAATGAGAGGAAATTACTGACACGATGAGCTCATGAGAGATAACTGAGCTGAAGTCCTAAGGAAGAGTAGAGGTTAATTAGGAAAAAAGTGGCGCCACACGAACAGCCTATGCAAAGTTCTTAATATAGCCACTTTGGAAGACAGTTTGGTATTTTCTTACAAAACTAAACATAAGTGAACATATTCTTACCACTCCTTGGAGCTTACACAAAGGAGGTGAAATTTATGTCCACACAAAAGCTTGCACACAGATGTTTATAGCAGCTTTATTCATAATTGCCAAAATTTGGAAGCAATCAAGATGTCCTTCAGTAAGTGAATTTAGAATAAACAAACTGTGGTCAGTCCAGACAATGAACTATTTCTTAGCTCTAAAAAGAAATGAGCTTTCAAGCAAATTACAAACCTGGAGTAATCTTATTTAGGATTTGCATATTAAGTAGTAAAAGAAACCCATTGGAAAAGACTTTATATTGTAGGATTCCAACTCTATGACATTCTGGAAAAGGCAAAACTACAGAAACTATAAAAAAAAAAAATCAGTGGTTGCCAGGTGTTATGGGGGAGAGGAGGAATGAATAGAGAACAAATGATCTTTAGGGCAGTGAAACTGTTCTATATGATACTATAATGGTGGATACATGTCATACATTTGTCAAAAACCATATGAATCCATAGAATGTAAAAGACCAAGAATGAAGCTAATGTAAACTATGGACTTGGGGTGATAATGATGTGTAGATGCAGTTCCTCATTTGTAATAAATATACTACCATACCATCATAGTATAGGATGCTGATAGTACAGAAGGCAGTGCACGTATGAGAGTGTATGGAAACTCTACATTTTTTTGACTCATGGAACATGATCTTTTAATTGAATTTTTATTTTAATCCCAGCATAGTTAACATACAGTGTTATATTAGTTTCAGGTATACAATAGAGTGATTCAACAATGCTATATATTACTGGATGCTAATCAAGAGTATACTCTTTAATCCCCATCACCTATTTCACCCACCTCCCCACCTCGCCTCTGGTAAAGATCAGTTTGTTCTCAATACTTAGGAGTCTATTTCTTGGTTTGCCTTTTTCCTTTTCCTTCTTAAATTTCATGAGTGAAATCATATGGTATTTGTCTTTCTCTGACTTATTTCATGTAGCATTATACTCTCTAGTTCCAGCCATGTTGTTTTTTTAAGCAGCAAGATTTCATTTTTCATGGTTGAATAATATTCCATTATATATACATATATATATCCCACTTCTTCTAAATCCAGTCATCTATTGATGAACACATGGCCTGCTTCTGTAATTTGGTTACTGTAAATAATCCTGCAATAAACATAGGAGGGCATGTATCCCTTTGAATTAGTGTTTTTGTATTCTTTAGGTAAATACCCAGTAGCAAAACTACTAGATACTAGGGTAGTTCTATTTTTAACTTTTTGAGGAACCTCCATGGTGTTTTTCACAGTGGCTGCCTCAGTTTGCATTCCCACCAAAAGTGCACAAGTGTTCCTTTTTCTTTATATCCTTGCCAACACTTGTTTCTTTTTTTATTTGAGCCATTCTGACAGGTATGAGGTGATATCTCATTGTAGTTTTGATTTGCATTTCCCTGATGATGAGTGATTGTGAGCATCTTTTCATGTGTCTATTGGCCATCTCAATGTCTTATGTGGAAAATATCTGTTCATGTCTTCTGCCTATTTTTTAATTGGATTATTCATTTTTTGGGTGTTGATATTTTCAGTTCTTTATATATTGTGGATACTAATCATTTATCAGACAGGTTATTTGCAAATATCTTCTCCCATTCTGTAGGTTGTCTTTTAATTTTATTGACTATTTCCTTTGCTGTGCATAAGTTTTTTGTTTTGATGTAATCCCAAGTTTCTCTTTGCTTTTATTCCCCGTCTCAGGAGACATATCTAGAAAAACACTGCTTGGCTAATGCCAAAGAAGTTACTGTGTTCTCTTCTAACATTTTTATAGTTTCCGGTCTCACATTTAGGTCCTTGTTCCATTTTGGGTTTATTTTTGTGTATGGTGAAAGAAAGCGGTCCAGTTTCATTCTTCTGCATGTAGTAAAAGAATGGTGCATGGTATTTCCTAGCACCATTTGTTGAAGAGACTGTCTCTTTCCCATTAGATAATCTTTCCTGCTTTGTTGAAGATTAACTGACCACATAATTGTGGTTTATTTCTAGGTTTTCTATTCTATCTCTATTTTTGTGCCAGTACCATACTATTTTGATCACTACAGCTTTATAACAGAACTTGAAGTCTGGAATTGTGATATCTCTAGTTTTGTTTTTCTTTTTCAATACTGCTTTGGCTATCTGGGGTCTTCTGGGATTCCATACAAACTTTTAGGATTCTTTGTTCTACTTCTGTGAAAATTGCTGTATTTTGATAGGGATTGCATTTAACCTGTAGATTGCTTTGGATAGTATGGACATTTTAACAATATTCTTCCAACCTACGAGCATGGAATGTCTTTCCATTTCTTTGTGTCTTCTTGAATTTCTTTCATCAATGTTTTATAGTTTTCAGAGTATAGTTCTTTTACCTCATTGGCTAGGTTTATTCCTAGATATTTTATTGTTTTGAGTACAATTATAAATGGGATTGTGTTCATAATTTAACTTTCTACTGCTTTATTAGTGTATGGTAATACAACAGATTTCTGTGCAATTGTTTTGTATTCTGCAACTCTACTGTTTTAGTAGGTTTTTTAGTTTAGTTTTAGTAGATTTTTGGTGGATTCTTTAGGGTTTCCTGCATGTACTAGAATTTAATCTGCAAATAGTGAAAGTTTGACTTCTTCCTTACCAATTTAGATGCCTTTTATTTGTTTTGGTTGTCTGATTGCTGTAAGTAGGATTACCAGTACTATGTTGACTGTAAGTGGTGAGAGTAGACATCCTTGTCTTGTTCCTGACCTTAGGAGAAAAGCTCTCAGTTTTTCCCCATTGAGGATGATGTTCACTGTGGGTTTTTCATACAGGGCCTTTATTATGTTGAGGTATGTTCCCTCTATCCCTACTTTGTTGAGGGTTTTTATCATGAATAGATGTTGGACTTTATCAAATGCTTTTTCGGCATCTATTGAAATGACTTTTTTGATTCTTTTCTCTTACTGATGTACCTATCACAGTGATTGATTTCTGAATATTGAACCACTCTTTCATCCCAGGCATAAATCCCACTAGATCGTGGTATATGACTTTTTAAATGTATTTATAGGATTAGATTTGCCAGTATTTTGTAAGCCTTCTGTACTTTCTGCTCAACTTGGCTGTGAACTTAAAGCTGCTTTGAAAAATAAATTCTATTTAAAAATAAAATAAGCACACATGCAATCCTTGAGGCAAGAGCAAGTTTGACACTGTTGCAAAAACCACTGGCTGCAAAAACTGAGGAAGACATACACGCTCTCAGGATAAAGGAAATAAAAACAAAATTAGGAGAGAATGTTTGCAAGGAAAGCTCAGGTTCTGGCTCTGAATTACGCCAGCTCAATTTTATCATCTCACATGCCTGAACTTGGAAATAAGTTCTTGAGTATGCTTGTGCATGCGTGCGCGCGTGCGCGCGCGCGCGCGCACACACACACACACACACACACACACACACACACACACACAACATCCCAGTCTTCACAGTGAGTAACCAGACCAATTCAAAGATAAATGATCAGAAAAGGACCAACAGAGAATGTATTCATAAAATGTGTAAAAAATCTAGATTGATTTAAGATGTTGTTCTTCGTAGTCTCAAATGAAGTATTTGTGATCACATAAAAAGTGATCAAAAAGGTGTACTCTTAAGACTAGAGAAACTGGGGGTGCCTGGGTGGCTCAGTCGGTTGGTTGAGTGTCTGGCTTCGGCTCAGGTCATGATCTCACGATTTTTGGGTTCGAGCCCCCGTCGGGCTCTGTGCTGACAGCTCAGAGCCTGGAGCCTGTTTCGGATTCTGTGTCTCCCTCTCTGCTTCTCCCCCGCTCGTTCTCTCTCTCTCTCTCCCTCTCTCTCTCTCTCTCTCTCTCTCTCTCAAAAATAAATAAAAATTTAAAAAAAAGACTAGAGAAACTAAAATAATAACAGTATTGTGATAATAAGGATGGGGTGGCAAAGGGTGACATGAGTTTAATTTTCCTCGTTCATAGCATGGAGTCCATAGATAATATCTAAAACAGATAAGGCATAGTAGTATAAGCATATTATTTAGACATAAGGAGAAAACTACCATACAAAACAGTGAAAATAGTTAAAATGGGTTGCCACTGGTGAACAACAACACTAGGGATAGAAAGACATGGAACATAACAATTTATTACAAGGCCTTCTGTACTGCTGACTTTAAGTATGTACATATAGTATTTTGACAAAAATAAAAATCCTTTTAAGTAAATAAAATAATCCAAGAAAAGAAGGAAGTAAAAACCAAGCTGGCAGAATTCTTAAAAGGATGAGAAAATATATAAATAAAATCCACAAAAGAAGCAACGACAATAAAGAGAACAAAACATCTGAAAAGCAAAGCTGGGGACAAAGTTGGTAGTCTTGAAAAAGTCAAATGAAACAAAACTGCAACAAACAATATATAAAGATTAAAGAAATGATGATAACATTGAAAACAAGGGAGAGTCAGAGTAGAAGAGTGATATGGCCAAAGTCACAAAACAGTCAAGATTTGTACCCAGCCCTACCCCTTCATAAACTCTTTGTAATAAACGTGCTTATTTAGCAAAGTTTAAAAATCTGAGAATTTAATACCTAGCCAGACAATCACTTCAATTTGTCAAGAATGCTGTCCATTTATAAGTTTTGGGTTTTTTGTTTCATTTTGTTTTTTACTGCAGACCTCTTTTCTATAGAAAGTCTACTTTGATTGTAAGGGTTAAATTGTAGTGTAGGGCTAATGCTTAGCTTGAAAAATAACAGCTTTGTGTTGACACTGAAGGTTAAGAGATAACAGCCTTGCTTTGCTCTGGTAAATTACCCCTCATACTCTTGTAAATTAGGCTTCACCAATTAAGTAAACAAAAGTTCAAAGAAAAGAGCATCAGAGGCAGGGTCAAGGAGATCCACTGGTTGCAACTTAGAGGCAGAAAGTCTAAAGTAAGCACCTCATTAGGCAACTGTTTCTAACTCATCTGGAAACTGTTTCTTTGTTCTGTTCCCAGGTGATGATAAAACGATGTGATCGGTTGTAAAAACTCTGTACCCTGGCTGTTCGGGGCCGCACTCTTATCAAGAGTGTTGGTCCAGATCGGTCAGCCTTGCCTCTCATTGTAATAAACTTTGTTGTGACTGTCACTGGTGCCAGTAGCATTCTGTTTCAGGAGTCGTGTGGATGCAACATGATTATGTACAAAAAGAGAAAATGCTAGCAAATATTATGATGACATTTGAATAGACTATTACATGTAAAACTAATCAGATAAACACAGTAGTCATGGAGCTAAAAGATAAAGCAAGTTATCTCTGAAAGAAGGAAAAAAGAATTTTTAAAATGAGACACACTCTCCTCCACCTGTATACATACTAGTCTCTGATATTTCACCCATTTCAATATTCAGCTAACACAATAACACGCATTCACTCGTTTTGTACCAGCAAAATATTTACCGTAGGCACAAATTCTCAAACTATTATTCTAACCAGTTGCTAACTCTGCCCCTTAATCTGCAGTAGGGTGTTGAGGACAGGGGTCATGGGGGAGTATATATAAGTTATCCAAGCACTAGCCTTAAAATCAAGGCACTAATCCACACAATGGAATGAGATAAAAATGGAAATGTCATTTTATCCATCAAAAGCAATTAACTTAAATTTAAAATAATCAGGAAGAACAGGGCAGGACAGACAAGCAGTAACCTGCAATTAAAATTGTAATAGGATACACCCCTCGGCAAATGACTTCTAACCACCTGACTATTCTACATATGATCATTAAAAAGACAGGGTCAGTGGCTAAATATGGGTGTTTTTTTTTTTTTCAATACAGCAGGGACAAAAGGTCAGTACAACAAACTCCCTGGGGACAAATTACTTTATTAATCCTACCCTGAAGGCTGAGCCAGATGGGAATAAACCTAGGTGGTTGAATGACAGTTTATCTACATTTGAATAGAGAGGTTGCAATATGGAAATGGTTCCACAATCTCCCTATCAGACTTCCCTTGTAAATAATACCTAGCAACCTCCTTACTAAAAATCTTACTAAAAAGAAATACAAAGACAAATATGAAGGTACAAATATAGAGAATCCCTCAGAATTACCTAAGAAAACTACAAGTGTTCCAGAAAGTATATCCTTGGATAAATTCTTGAAAAAAATCAGTAATTACAAGGACTCAGTTCACTATATATTGAAATCATCCCCTACTTTCATTATTTCTACAACATAAAATTTCTACGTTCAATAAATTTCCTTCATCTGTCATGGAAAGAGTGTTACTACCATAAATTAATTTGTGATTATTAAGTTTTAAAGAATAAGAATACAATCTCCTTGACTACCATGGTCATTCAATAAATGATTTGAAAGAATGTTGGTTACTCACTAGGTCTAAAAATGCCAAATAAGGTATATTCTAACTAGAATTTCATTTAATGGCATAGAAAATGAGATTTTACTATATAGCATTATACAGACATAATAAGGTCCAGGAGGAGGTGGTTACTTTTTTAAAACTGGTTAAAGTGAGGAATTATTAAAAGTAAAAATTGTCTTCAACATTTTATTGTAACTTACAACCTAGATAAATATACATTCATTCATCAGTCTTTTGATGTAGAGCTAAGGCCTTTTCTTTTAATATAAGCTGTTTACCTGGAATTCATAGCAGCACTATATTACATATAGTGTAATATTGGTTTCAGGGGTAGAATTTAGTGATTTATCACTTATATATAACAACCAGTGCTCATCACAAGTGCCCTCCTCCTTAATACCCATGGCCCATTTAGCCCATCCCCCACTCACCTGCCCTCCAGAAACCCTGTTTGTTCTCTATAGTTAAGAGTCTCTTCTGTTAAAAACTGAGAACAAACTGAGGGTTGATGGGGGGTGGGAGGGAGGGGAGGGTGGGTGATGGGTATTGAGGAGGGCACCTTTTGGGATGAGCCCTGGGTGTTGTATGGAAACCAATTTGACAATAAATTTCATATACTTGGAAAAAAAAAAGAGTCTCTTATGGTTTGCCTCCCTCTCTTTTTTCTTCCTTCTGCTACGGTCATCTGTTTTCTTAAATTCCACATATGAGTGAAATCATATGGATTTGTCTTTCTCTGACTGACTTATTATACTTAGCATAATATACTCTAGCTCCAACCACATCACGGCAAATGACAAGATTTCATTCTTTTTGATATCTGAGTAATAATCTATTTTGTATATATACCACCTCTTCTTTATCCATTCATCAGTTGATGGACATTTGTGCTCTTTCCATAATTTGGCTATTGCTGATAATGCTGCTATAAACATCAGGGTGAATGTGCCCCCTAGAATCTGTATTTTTGTATCCTTTGGGTAAATATCTACTAGTGCATTTGCTGGGTCATGGGGTAGTTCTATTTTTACCTTGTTGAGGAACCTCCATACTGTTTTCCAGAGTGTCTGCACCAGTTTGCATACACCAACAGTGTAAGAGTATTCCCCTGTCTCTGCATCCTCATCAACATCTGTTGTTTCCTATGTTATTAATTTTAACCATTCTGACAGGTGTGAGGTGGTATCTCATTGTAGTTTTCATTTCATCTGAACATATACCCAGGAGTATATATGCTCCCTGAGGAGTCATCCTCTCCTCCGACGCAGTAGGGAAGGTCTACACTCCTTAACAAGGTATATATACCTTAGTACCTAGCAATAATGTCCTACAAGCACATAAAGTTATATGTCTAAAAACAACCTCATTTCCCACCTACTTCTGCATACCTGTTCTTCTTCCTCCCACCCAGATCCCACCCAAATTCAATCACCAAGGTTGGTAGCTTCAAAATCCTAATCTTCCTCTTTTCTCCACCCCTATTACACTGTCCTAGTTGAGCAGTACATTTCTTATCTCTATTATTATAATAAATTATCTAGTCTCTCAGTCTCCAATCCCACCTCTTCCCAATCATTCCTCCTCACTTTTTTTAACTTTTGTATCTGGAGTAAAAAATTAAAATGCACATGGATTCTAAGCAGGTAATATAATTGAATGATGCAGATCAACTATAGAAAAGAAAACGTCAACTAATACTTGACCCCAGGTTGAAAGATAGTTTGGGAGGACTGTGGCAAATCCAAGAGCACACAGCCCATTTCAGTGAGACAGATCTTACTGAGGTACAGCAGATTTGCTGACAGCCATGTTGGAACACGGGCTCAATATTGCAAAGTTACTCTGCTGTGTCAAGAGAAGCCAGAAATTTGGATTTATATGGGTAAACATTCAATTTTTAAGAGCTGACAAATCAAATTTGTAAAACCATACTGCCAATGCTGCGAACTTAACAAAACAAATCCATGAACCAGATAGAACTTACAGGGCTGCCATTTTGCAAACTGCATAAGACTAGTGGTTCTCCAACTTTAGAATACAGAATCATCTACTCAGCTTATAAATGCAGATTCCTGGTCCCACACCAAAGGATTCTCATTCAGTACATCAATGGGGTTCCAGAATCTATGTTTTTAGCAAGCTTTCCTTAATGCCTTGAGGCAAGTGGTCCTAAAACTACTATTTTTTTGTAACACATCTGTGTAAAAGGGAATCTAGAGGATTAAAACGAATGAGATAATAGGAAAATGAAAAACATACCTCTAATATATTAAAATATTTTAAATATTCCAATTTGCAGAGCACCTGGGTGGCTCAGTCGGTTAAGCGTCTGACTTCAGGTCAGGTCATGATCTCACAGTTCGTGGGTTCAAGCCCCATGTCGGGCTCACTGATGACAGCTCAGAGCCTGGATCCTGCTTCGGATTCTGTGTTTCCCTCTCTCTGCCCCTCCCCTGCTCACACTCTGTCTTTCTCTCTCAAAAATAAATAAACATTAAAAAAAGTAAATATTCTCATTTGCTATCCTAAGGAAATACTCAATTTACTATGCTTGCTTCAACTTTGAACAACAGTGTTCATTCATAAACATATTTTCAAGTAGAATATGAAACCAGTGAAACTCATTACAAGATTGCTTTTTTCAATGTACTAGACATCTCAGATCAAGAGAATGGCAATTAGCATTAAAACATAAGCATTATAATATAATTAGTATTAAAATATAAGATGGTCTTCTACAACGAGAAATATTTTGTTTACTAAAAATCTACTTTTAAAGTGTTACTTTTTAAACCATAATTTAAGTGACCCAGTCTATATTAAAAGCCAGAAACTGACTATACTATAATCCATGAAATCAAGGTTAAGTCTTCTGTTCCAAATTCTAAATGAATTTTTCAGATGGGAAATATGAGGAGAGGAGGAGGAAGGAGTACCTAATGACTCAGTTTCTAGCTTATTTTAGCCCAAATTATTAAACTCTTCTATCTCTAAATCCCAGCTATTTGTATGGCACTAATCAAATACTGATGTAGACACAAGTCCTATTCTCCTTATAATACTGTAAATTCCTTGATAACAAGCACCTATATTTCACAACTCTTTATCCTTCAGCACTAAATGGAACATTAGGAAACAGAATTGCACTACAATGTGTATCAAAAAAAGAATTAGTATCTATGGGAAAATGTACTCCATACTGTGAAGCAAAAAGAGAAGGGCCAGTAGCAGAGGGAAGTTCATGCCTCAACTTTCTGGCAATAAAGTCAGATGAGATGGTAGTGAAAGTGGGAGAGAGATTCAAGAAGTAAACTGTTTCCAGCACCATATTTCTGGAGGTCACTGAGAAAGAAACAAAACAGAAAGAAACAAAACAGAGACTACTCCTACTTGTGACTGGGCCACCAAGTCCCAAGGCAACATCTGTCATAAAGGAAGGAAAAAGGCCAGGCAATATTTTTAACCTACTTTAACCTACCAGGGGAGCCCCCTGCCCAAGGGTCTTTCATGTGGTCATTTATTTATAACTCAGAGTTCCTGTCCTCTGCTTTAGTAGTAATACTCTTCGTGTTTCAAGAGCTCAAAAGGAATTTTGCAAGAATCACAAATCTCTCATGAGAAAGCTGTCTAGCAAAGGATGATTCATGTCCTAAAAACCTATTTCTTTTTAGAATAATTTTGTAATCCAACAAGGAGCTTGAAAATGTTCCCAACCTATACGTTGCAAAACAATATCCATTTCTATAGCTACAAACCATTGCACAAAAACAAATGATCATTCTCTTTCAGTAAAACACATAATAGGTAATATCTCCAAATTCAAAAAAGATAAAATAACCACAAAACATTCTATTTTAGCCTAAGTATCTTTGCCCTCAACTAAACGAAAATGATGAATAATATTTAGAGACCAGCCAGAAAGGGAGTCTACTTTTACTTTTAAGGAGCAGCTAAATCTAAAACTCCATATGTTTCTTTAAAGTTTTATGGGCAAATCAACACAATCATTAATAATAGCAATAGGGGCACCCGAGATGGCTCAGTTAGTTAAGCCTTGGACTCTTGAATTAGGCTCAGGTCATGATCTCATGGTTCCTGGGATAGAGCCCTGTGTCAGGCACTGTGCTGACAGTGGGGAGTCTGCTTGGGATTCTCACTCTCCCTCTCTCTCTGTGCCCCTCCCCCACTCGTGCATGAGAGGACTCCCTCTCCCTCAAAAATAAATAAAAATTTTAAAAAATAATAACAATGATAATAGATATTATTTCATTCATGTTACAAATTAGGTTTTGTGTAAGAATGCAGATTTGAAAACAAACTAACACATACTTGGGTACCACAGATAGATGAAATCTTTTGTATATGGACAAATTTTCATTTCTTTGGCTGTGGTCTCAATTTCATTTGGACCCCTATAGCAATAAAAACTTAAAAATTTGTGTAATAAAACTAAGTTGATTGTGTATTTTAACACAAAGCTCATTTTTTACAGTTAATTATCCTAAGTAGGGGCGTAAGTTCAAATCATAGCCTTAAAAGTACTTTGCCATAGTTGTGAGCAATGTGACTTTGCCTGACACAGGAAATTAATTTGTAAAAATGGTGATAAACAACCAAATCATGACAATACTTCAGTGAGGATCATTTTACCTAGTTTTGTATATCATAAATCTTGCAGCTTCTCTTGGAATATTTTGGGGACTATAATTCAGCCTAGACAAAACACATTCAGTTTGACAGCAGCAGTCTTGTATGCTAAGCTACCTGATCTTTAGAGCAGTATCTATTTGTTAAAAAAAAAAAACAAAACAAAAAAAAGACAAAAATTTTACACTTAGAGGGAAAAATCTACAGAAGAGTAGTTTGGGAGCAAGGGTCAATTAAGTTACTACAAAACTGTAAGCTATCAAAGTACACACTATTCACAGTACATGCTTAATTTCACATATTCAAAGCTGCAAAATGATAGCATACCAAAAGGTATCAGAATCAATAGATGCCTTTGTATTTAAACTACCAACAGGCCAATTATCATAGAGTTTGGACAAAAGATTTTAGACTTCATGATATTTCTAATTACAAAAAGTCTAAAGTAAGGTCTGTCAAGTGTCATTCCCCAACTCAGATACTCTACCTGGGTTACAGAATGAAGTGCAAACTGTTTATGGAAGCATTCAGTGCTCACCACAATGGAGCTGCAATCTCCCTCCAGACTGACCTCCACCACTCACTATGTACAACTGGGCCTGCTAGGCTAACTTTTAATTTCTCAAACTTGCTATAACTTCCTAGTCCTCTTGCAGTGTACAAAATGCTCCCTCTCCACTCTCTATCACTATTTAAGAAAAATTTCCCTGCACTTTAAGACTACCTTCTACTGTCAATCTTTCCATGAAGCCCTAATGCTTCCAGCACTTTTTACCTCTACAGTAGCATTTAATCACATTCCACCTTGCACCATGGGTTTGTACACATAAGACACCTGTGTTCCCAGTGGGCAGGGACTATTTATTTTAGTACCTTAATAATGCTTAGCATGATACTGGAGTCGCTTTCTCCAAATGCTTATTGAATTAAATATGAACAAGAATTTCAGAGGTAGAACCTTCCAGCTGACTAGCTTGCCCAAATCCTCAATAGTAAAACTAACCATATATAGCTCTAAATTAGACTATTTGTGGGCAACTCCTAGCCAACTTCTCAAACTCTATTATTTAACTTAATCCAACAATGATGAAATGTGTTAAGATGCATTTATTAGACTCTTAATAAGGTTTGTGATAGGAAAAGTAAAATGTAAAAATATAAAATATGAAGCATATTTTAATAAAGTAGGAAAACATTATAGTTCATTTCTAAGTTTTAAATATAGTCTATTACTTCTAAGATGAAGGTAGCACGCTAGCATTAAACAGCATGTATTGTGGAATCAGAATCAGTTAATAGACTCATTTCCTTTATTTGTAAAATGTAGAAAATAACTACACTTACTATATATGTTTATGATAAAAATTAAGTAAGCTGGTGATGTAAAGCTCCCACAATAATGCCTAAAACAATGTAGGTTCTTAGTATTAATTCCCTTTCTCCACTTCACTTTTGAGTTGGTGAAAAATGCTTCATATTATCATCCATATTGAGTTACAAAGCAAGTTCAGTCATAGTCTTCCCTCCAAGATATTAACACTTACAAAATCAATGACACTTAAAGAAAACCTTCCTTTCCATAACTGTAAATTTATATAAATGATGTTCTTTTTACTGGGAATGTCTTCATTTAACCTTACCAAACTATATTTCATTCTCCAAGACCCAGATCAAATGTGGCCTCTGTGAAATCTCTCCTCTCCCACCAGCAACTGTATACAGCATTCCCAAAGAACACTCTTCTCACACCTATTGATTATAGAACTTACTACTTTAGACATGAATGCCCATCTTTTCTCACTAGGCCATGGGCTCCTCTACCTATGCAGAGTTGTTTTTATACCCGCAGCACGATGCCTCATACATATTGAGGATGTGATATGTGTAGAGTGATACTCTGTAACATACATTTATAATAAGCACAACTGTGAAAATGGCTATGCATGCTGCAGAATGAACTGGCTCTCTATAGGAAACTGGAGGTTGAAGGGGAATGAGTTGACCATGTCACTTTCCATCAGACAATAAAAATTTTAGGAAGTTACATGAAGAAATGGAAGGAAAGTACTTAGAATCCTCTGAGAAGAAAAAAAAAAGGATAAGAGGTTATTTCAGGTAGAAGCAACAATTTAGGAAATAGCTTCACTTATATAAAGGGGAAAATAAAAAATAGAAGATAAGACAAAATTAGGTAGCTTAACAGTAACCCTAAATATAAAAATAAACTTGGTCCTGATAAATTGGAAAAGAAGTAGTCATTTACTTTCAATAGTCAAATAGGGAAGTTTAACGTTGATTAAACTGGACCAGAAATCATAAAGGTCAGTGACTAATATTACAGTAATACAGTCTGTTGATAAGGGAAGAGCTTAGCTTGAATAAGTAGACTTGATAAACACCATGTGTATGAGTATCTGTGTATCAAGTTAATTAATTTATTTATTTTGAGAGAGAGCAAGTAGGTGGAGGGGCAGAGACAGAGAGAGAGAGAGAGAGAGAGAGAGAGAGAGAGAATCTCAAGCAGGCTCCATGCTGACAGCAGACGGCCGGAGGTGGGGCTCGAACCCATTAACCATAAGATCATGACCTGAGCTGCAAGTCGGACACTTAACTGACTGAGCCACCCAGGCGCCCTCAAGTTAATTTTTAATCTCCCTGCAAAGAGATTAAAACAACCATTAAGTATTCCAGGTTTCACATGGTTCTCAGAGAAATGAATCAAAACCTTTATGCCATTTTTTTAGAACTGCTTCATAATCAGGAAATGTCTTTCAGCAAACAATAACACAGTATCAAGCTTTGATGTCAGAATAGCTCAAAAGTTTTGGCATCAACTGCATTCAGGTAGTATCTGAAGAGGCATGTATGTGATTGCCTACAATTGTATATAGGGAAGAGCAGATAATGAGAAAATTTTTTAGGTGAAAGATAAGGGAAGGCATTACTTCCCTTACAGTCAACAAATCCAGAGGCCAGAGAAAATTGCACCGTGGAATCTAAAATCCATATAGACAATGAGTTAAAAATGACCAGCACCAAAAATTGTTTAGGTATCAAGGAATCAGCAGATGGAAAAATTTCCTTTTAAACTCATTAGGAGGAGAGTGAATATTTTTCCCAGAGGTCAGAAATAAGTGATAAGAGATATAGTTTGCAACTACAAAGTTGTAAACACTCCAGTCCAGCAGATTTTCAGTAGTGGAAAGGAAGGAAATGAAAATAAAATTGGTGGCAGTCAGTGAGACAAACAATGCTTCCTTGAAGACAGGGATGATCTGGCCCCGTCTCAATATAGAGGAAATGACAGAATGGCAGAATAAATGAGTGGCTAAGGAGCCACAGGAATTTTTTAAACTAAATAAACAAAAACGCATAGACTCTAAAGCAAGGTTTCTTAACTTTGGCACTACTGACATTTTGGGCAGGATAATTCTTTGTCACGGGGGGGGGTGGGGGAGAGGGTCTGTCTTACATACTGTATGTTCAGCAAAATTCCTGGCCTCTACTCACTAGTTATCAGTAGCTCCCTTCTCCATTTGTGACAACAAAAAGGTCTCCAGACACAACCATATGTTCCCTGGGAGATAAAACTGTGCCCCCTGAGAACCAGTAGTGTAAAGAAAAAGAACATACTTTTGAGGACAAGAATGTGATATCCTTCCTTATATATTTATCTAAAACATAAGGCTCTTTATTTAGAGCTTTAGATGAGGTCAAAAACAAAAGAAGGACATCAACTACCAAGACCATATTTGTAGGAAATCCAAACTTGTAAGAATAGATAAGAAGGATATTTGGAAAGCAGAAATAAAAAAAAATACTTAGTTGGCTCAATTACCAGCTTTCCTAGTTATGTTTATAATCATTATATGAGCTCAAGATGTCCTTTATCTCCTGGTTTCCTACTTATTGTACATAGTTCTATGAAAAGAGCCAACATAGAAATTTTAACCATTAAGGATAGTCATCATAAGTATGAAATAGCTCGATTTCCAGGCATATACTGGTATAATCATGATGTTTTATTCATCACATTTTTTAAATTAAAAACTCTTTTACTCTTGGGAGGATGATGATTAAGACTGAAGGGCTAGAACTCAAATCACATTATGCACTTCCATGTTATTTGGCACAGAAGCCCATAGTTTAGGACTCTATTACTCGTCACACGTGAATGCAAAAATAGTTTGTCACAACACTTTCAGCAGCTTAATTAAAAAAGATAGCACTTGGCTGAATATGCCACACTTTTATAGCAGCCAATCTTTAGGCAAAGCAGACATGAGAAGCAGCAGGAGAAGGTAGGTGGTTCTTGGCACTCCCCCAGACAAGAAACAATGCATATCGTTACTTGTGTAATCATAGGAGAGGGCATTAGTTTTTCCAAAGCAGTTTTACTTCACACAAAATTTCACAAACAGAAAGGGAATAGGGAGAGGAGGAGAGATAGAAACTAAAAGATGAAGCAGACTGTTTGGCTTGCAGTGTAACCTGTTCAGAAGATACTCTCTTAACAGCCAACATACAAAAACAAGAGAATCATATGCAATATGCAATAATTGTAAAGTACCGTAGGCCTTGTGTTGACCATGAAATTATTTAAGAGGGCAGACTGATAATTTTAAAAATCATATTCATGTATCCTTAAAATCCACAGCCATATCACTTTCATTCTCATGGCTCTTTTTAGCCATATAACTTTCATCCTCATGGCTCTTTTCTACCAAGTGGTCACATATCTGACACACTACTTCATGGCAGTGATTCAAAGAATTTTAACTACTGATTATCAGTGGCACTAAAAATGGCCTTTGAACTTGGTCCTCTAAATTTTACATAAGCATAATGCAAATCTAGGCCAGGTCCAACCATCACCAGTCTAGAGAACTACTAGGTCTTCCGGTGAAATTAGAGCTAATCTGAAATTTAGGGTCTTAGGCAGTACAGAAAATAACAGCTAAAAATAAGGATTTTATAGTCACACTAGTCTTGAATTCCAAATTCACTAATGTATATCATCAGGCAAGTTACTTATCCTTTTCTGAACTCTTCTCCTCACCTACAAAATAACTGATGTGAGGACCAAATGCGTCACTATTGATAGAGGAGGATACCCACCATCAATCCTAGAGCATCTCTGTGCATTCTTGCTGGGTATGCCAAGACTAGAAGGCCCTGACCACACCTTAGTCAGGCCATTTCTGAGGGCTGTTTTTAAAGCAAGGGACCCTGATCATGAGGTAATAATACCAGCCCCTCCACAAAGAGCAGGCTTGCTTTTGCTTACCCTAAAAAGTGGTAAATCCTCCAAGGTCAGTATTCCTCTCCTGTAGCGCAACTGACTCCCTGTGCAGGGATCCATCCTAGTCTATCTTGTGGGAATAGGACCATAGTGAACCAGCGTGTCATGCTGATATTGTGGCTACTGCTTTGCAATAAATAATAAACGATCTTTTGTTGCTGACCCAGGAGTGTTGAGTCTTTTGCAATCATTCATGAAATAGCAACAGGTGTATAAGTAGGATAACATCCCAGACCTTTAATAGTTCTTGACAAACATATGCAAGGCATTTAGAACACCAACTGGCACATATGATATTATTCATTATTGAGAAATACCTCTGGGAAAGCTTGAGTACTATATTTGGTCAGTGAACCAAGGGAACCACGTAAGGATTAGGATGACCTAAAGCAGAGCCCACGTTCTCTAGGGTCCCACACACGGTTAAAACAATGTTGATGTGACCTTTACTGAACTGGGCTAGCTCACACCCCAGAAGTAGGAAAATAAAATTAACTGGCATTTTCACCCATTAGCATTCACTCTTAATCTGTCATCTTTCATGATTGCTGACTTTTCATCTAACTAAAACCCACATGTCATGTATTTATGTTAGGGAAGATTCATTGCAGCTGTCAATAACCTTTGACTACCTGTGCATCAGAGCTGAATGGAACCTTGAAGATGGTTTATTTCAACTCCCTTATTTTAAAGAATAAACTGACACCCAGAGAGAAGATAAATAAATGACTTGTCCAGAGTTAGACTTCAAAAAGTTGTCAGCTTACTTTCTATATAACCTGCTTAAATTGCCAGAAATTAACTCTTGGGGAAAAAAGACTTAACAGGATCAGTTAGATATCCTATTTAGCTTATTTCAATTCTGTATAGCATATGAAATACTCTTAGATTCTGTAAAAGGTGGAGTCTTAAAAATACAAAGTGGTGGTACTAAGATCAAAATGCAATTTCCACTAGTTTATGGCAACATGATTGATGATGGGTGTGAATGGTAAATGCTTTTGTTATTTTTTAATTTTTATTTAAGTAATCTTTACACCCAACATAGGGCTCAAACTCACAACCCTGAGATCAAGAGTCACATGCTCCTCAGACTGAGCCAGCCAGACACCCCTGTGGTGGAAAATGCTTTTAAATAAATCTCTGTCACATTCAGTAAGTGATTTTATATCCAATGGCCATCTTTCTGCATGCTATTTCTGTGGCCAGGCAATAGGATATACCACGAATAATATTCACAGAAACCACTAATAACACCAAGAAATAAGATTATCTTCAGAGTTAGAAACATGCAAGTGTTAATAGATTATTTAAAGGGATGGGATTAAAAGCAGGGATATGTAATATAACATATCTTGATCTACAATCCCCTACAGAGCTTGTAGGAAGAGTGTATTAAACTGGGCCCAGAGCCCTGCACAATTCCTACTTTAAAGTATAACTAATGCTTCAATTCCATTATATAGAGACATGGCCACTTAAAATTTAGTATTTGGTCTCAAAGCTACTCAACTTATATAAAAATGGAAGATTTGGATCTCACAGAAATTCACAACACCATCTGGATTAAGTAAATATAAGATACACAGAAGAAGCCTCAGATTTCTGAGATAAGACAACATGGGTTAGTCCTGCTTTAGTAAAACAAATACATGAAAAACCAAACTGCCAGCATGGAGAAAATCCAGGCCATTTTTTTTCTTTGTACTGTGAAATTATTCTTTCCTTTAATAGCTTGTTTAAACACCATTAGCTATTCAACCAAAGGGGAGGAAAAATGTAAGCTAATGCACTGCCAGTGAAAAACAAGCTGTGAGGTCAGCCTAAGAAAAGATTATTTCTACTCTCAAATGTTTTATGTACACACTGACTCTTCTGGAAAGCATTGATTTTGTAATGTGAGGTACTAGACTGCAGACCATATTAGAGGAAATGTTTCTGCCAAATTTATTTTAACCCATCTTAACTTTCTATAGGTAACATAAATGAAAATAAATCGATGTTATGACACACAAACCTCAGAAAAATGCAGTCTTAGCCATACAATCTGTAACCATGTGAAGCACTGTGGAACAATAATACCAAAAAATCACTGGGAAGAATGTAGAAAGGGAGGAGCCTGAAGTTAGAGGAAGTAATCAACATATTGAACCTGTAGGCTAGGTTCTCAAGAACACAGCCCTCTACAGTTGAGGACTGCAATCATTCAAAAGCAAATGTATTCAGGTTTAGGACAATATATTACATAGCCATACACCTTATATTCTTTTTTTCAGAATCAATGACAAACAGAAAATACCTACTCCAAGTAAGATATTACACTAAGTCCTGTGCCTTGCTGAATTTCCTATCATGTATGAGAATAAAATCCACAAAGTAGAGATATAAGGAATAAAGTAAATCTAGTTTAAATGTAGTACCTGGCCCATATAGCACCTTTGTGGGAACTATAAAAAGTTCCCCCAGAAGATACAGTCTTGTGATTGAGCACATGATTTGGTAAGTGATATGACCTCTGTGGTCTCACATCCTTGAGCAGAGCCCAGCCATACTTAGTGGCCCAGGTCTCTATTATACATACAACTTCAAAATGTAAGAGTACAGTCTAGAGTACAAGGTCTTTCTTCCTACATATAGAATCTTCCTAAACAGCTTCAGCTAGCATAATATGCTATTAAGCATTTAGAGTTTTATCAGTGATGGATTTCAAAGCACATAAAACGATACCTCCACAGCTTTCTCTCCCCTCAGCAAAACAAAAGGAGTAAATGCCACAACAATTATGGAGCCCCAACGATTATCATTTATCTCCTGTTTTGAGGAAAATTACCACCTGATTGGGTCAATAAATACCCTAGAAGTTGCAGAGTGGAAATGGATTAGAGTTTAAATCTACTTGAATCCACAAAGTTCAAGAAATGATATGCCTAATGCCTTCCAGTACAATAACAGCACTAAATTGCTGTCTGGGAAGTAGTGTTTACACAATTTCTTTAGTAAATCTGTGTGACATCTAGGATTTTTGCCCAAGTTGATTTCTCATACTTACCCACTCCTCCCATCCCCAACTCCATCACCTCATTAGTGTAGCCTGGTTTTCAATTTTAACCTCACAAATATAAATAACAAAACTTAATAGTTCAGAGTTCTTTGTAAACGTTTGTTCACCCAATTATCCATATTCAGCAACCTAAAGTATAATACAGCAGCTAAAAACCAAAGACACCTCAATTACCAAACTGGCGTTTGTGTTGAAATAAAAACTACATCTAGTAACATATTAGCTGTGTGCATGTATCAAAGAGTTATATGAACACTATCTGCAGAACTCAATAACTCATTTCCTTCTCCCAACTATCTACAACATTTCCCTGGGTAGAAAATACTTACACATAAACCCCACTCCACTTCACGAATTGCAAAATGAAGAATGAGTGATTACCCAACCAGCGAGTGGAGCCAAAAGTCTTCATTTGGTCTCTTTTCTATGGCATATAGTAGCTGTTCTAAGGAGTCTCTCCACACTTGCATAGACAACCTTTCCAGATACTTCTACAGAACTAAAGACAGAAATGAACTTAATTGGAGCTGATACTTTATGATAGCACTTTATGTGGAGTAACTTTAAATGAAATTTTACCATTAACTTTAAGTTGTATTTGTTTAAGGAGCTCAGTTACATGTACGTTAATTAGGCACACATTAGATCACAACTATTTTTTGAGGCAATTAGAAATATTTGATTATGAATTAAATATTAGATGACACCAAGCAATATGTTAATTTTTAAAGATGCAGCAGTGGCATGTGGTTATGTTTAAAAAAAGTAATTTTTAGAGAAGCACACTGAAGTATGTAGGAGTAAAATGACATATCAAGGATTTGCATTAAAGTACTTTAGCAAGGAAAAAATAAAGGATGGATAAAGCAAATGTTGAAAATCTAGGTAACTGCTAGATTAGGGGTAATAGATATATGGTGATTCACTATACCATCCTATCTACTTTTTAGTATGTTTGGAATTTTTTAATGTTTTATTAAAAAGGTTATATTAACTACCCCATATTACAAATAAAGTAAAAACTTTATCTCTTTTACTTTTAGCTAGGTGAGAGACCAATAAATTAAGGATAGACAAAAATTCCTCATAATTTTGACCAAATCTTTACAAAAGCATGTGGATATCTATCTCAGAATGACAGATTTTTTTTAAAGGACTGTACCCAACACATTGTCTCCCTTGGTTGAGCACCAAAATTACCAGGGTATTGAATCAATAGCCTTTGGGAAATAATACATCCCTAATGAAGTGTTGGATTACTACATAGACCTGCCTGAATAGCCACCTAGAAGCTTCTCACATGAAGTAGGCACTGCTATACAGAGCCTTAACAGAAGGAGAGACTGGTAGACAATTTGCTGGTCTGTATTTGGTAGCATACTCTCTTGAAAGCAATACAGAAAAACCTTCATTAAACAAAAGCCTATGTTAAGTGGTGATTAGTAAGAATTTTGTTTGCCATATTGTTTCATGAGAAAGGCATGAATACTCTTTTCCTAGACCTCCACACATAAAGCAGGCAAGTATAAGAATTCACTTGAGTGTCTGCTCAAGCTATAGCCAGAATAAATCATTCAGACTTAAACAGATTCAACCTGATGAGATAAATAAGTTTTAAATTAATATGAGCTCATTTCTTTCTGTTACTTACATTCATAGCAAATAGCTATGCAAAAATATATTTCGACCATTCTTTACGTGCATCAATTTTGAGCTTCCTTCCTATAAGAAGACAATGAGTGTCAATGAGTGTCTCCTACAAGATACCCACTTAGATATGAAGTATATAATTATTATTTCAAGTCACCTGGCCATGATCTTACTCTCTTCAGTCCTGAGACAAAATAGCATATCAAACACCCCAAATCTGACAGAAGGAACTGGTCTCTTTTGCAT